>NC_135502.1:101058822-101161322 GCF_052857255.1 Amblyomma americanum | reverse complement strand
GAATGGGAGCCCGTTGTACGTCGACATGGTTGCTATCAACACCAGGAACGAACTAGACGGCAGCGTCCAAGAAAAACTCGTCCTGGTTGGAGAACAAAGCTGATGAGATGCCTTTAGGAGCATTTTACCCTGTAAAACTTTTGCATTTACTCTGTATACTATACTTCGATTCGTCAACTAGTTCTTTACGTCTATCAATCTCCAGTGCAAACAGTTGTGAATATAGTTTTACTTTTTTCCCTCCCGATAAACCGCCATCCAGAATTACCGTCTTCATTCCTGCGAAGACGCAGGAACTGAAGCCGCCGCTATGGGCAAAGACAGGACAAGCCACAGTCTAAAGGCCAGGAAGCCACAAGGCTTATCCCTTGAACTAAGAAGCATCTGCCGCAAACTATCGGAAGTAAGCGCTGTTATTGAAGCCTTGTCGCAATTGGCCTGGCTGATGCAGCTCTGTATCATGTGAGATTAAACACGAAGATCAGAGAGGGTGTTGATAGGATCAGTAACTCACGTTACTGCACGTGGACTGCTTGCCTAGTCGACATCTCAGAACCTGCTAAGCGTCGAAGGAGCGACGAATTCTCTTCGGACGCGAAACATTTAGCGAATGCATTCTATGGCTCATCGGCATCGAAACACGACGTCGACGTTGACGAGCAGCAGTGGTGCCAATAATCCCAGATGTCGTCACCGCGGTATAAAAAAAGAATAAAATTTCTGATTAGGGTGCATGCGGGGAATTAAACCCAGGACTTCCAGATTTCCAGGTGGGAACGTGACCCATAGGCCACAAAACCAGTTTTTTTTAATCATAGAATTTATTAAAAAGAAAATAAGACATATTGATATGAACTATTTACAAAGCTTTTGGGAAACGCCTCCAAAGGTATGTCTAAAGTACAGAGCAACAGAGCACAAGACGGGAGGCAAGGCTAAGCACGCCACCGAGAGGGAGTGCCACTCAGGCTTAAAGTAGGTCTGCTCAAACATTTCACTCAGCTAAAATATCATGTGACACAAATGAGATTTCATGTAAAGAACTGATTAACAGTGCCAGTCCATCATTCTAATTTTCAAAAACCTGTGTAGTCGAATCAGAAAAAAAAAACATATCAACAGGTTCGTGAGCATATTGCACTACGGTAAGTTATAAAATGGTATGAGAAGCCTAATAATTTCGCTTTCGCTTTTTCTAGGTCCGTTGAAAGACATCCCAGAACATGACTGCGTCTTTACAATGACGAAGTGGTGCTAAATTGGTTGAGGAACGCCACATAGTGAGCTGTTTAGAGATAACACAAAAAATTTCCTTTTTTTTGAAGCCAAGTCTTCACGGACAATGTTTTCTTATGTAACTTGTAGATGAAAGTCTTAGTGCAAGGTAAAAGTACCATTTTTCTGACCTGCGTACGGACATCACGTCCGGGAAATCTAAAGGACATCGAGCTACCGGGTAAATAAAGTGAAATAAACCTATCAAAATCAAGTTGTAGAAGCGTTTTTGCGACATCAAAAATAAGAACTAGGTTGAAAAACGAACTACCCGAAAACAGACAGCAGAATATATCTCGGCATAAACCGCCATAAAGAAGCACGCTTAATGAAATCAGAGGACACAATGGGTATGGGAAAAACACTGAATAAATCTGATTCCAAAAACTCTCGACATATCTGGTGGGGTGTCTCAGGAAAACATAAAAAGCGGGCAGATATCTGCAGCACATAGTAGTAGTAGTAGTAGTAGCACATAAAGGTGTACTGAACTTAGCCCACCCGCTCTGATTAGTCGATAAAGCTAATCACGTCGCATTGGTTTCATAGAAGAACCTCAAACAAAAGTTGCAAAACCTATATGAAAAGGGACAAATGTCCGACCATACCGCTGCACAGCCGGTAAGAGTTATTTTCAATAGCTTTAACTGAGCCTGTACGCCCCTAATGGTACGCCCAGGTACTTCGGCACTACACACGTCCGTGCCACGCCAGCATATTGAGCAGTTGTAGATCCCCACAATCCAAACAACAGACCGAAACTCATGGAACGGTTGATATGGGCACCCCAAACTGTGGCAAACAGCTCAGTTAAGCCAACAGCTTCATCTATGCTAAGCTTGTCGGCGAAAAAAAATGCCAGATCATCGGTATAAGCTAATACTTTGAGCTCACTAACTACGACGCGGAAACCTCGAATGGCACTACTCTGCAGAATGCTGATACATAGCGGCTCTAAGTAGAGTGCGAAAAGAAGTGGCGATAATGGCCACCCTGTTTGACACACGAGGAGATGACACAGGTTGTAAGAGAGATCCGTTTACAATCAAGCGGGTGAAGCAATAAGTGTAGCAAAGACGTATTGCCCCGAATACAGCTGAACCAACATTAATCTGCTGTAAAAGTGAGAGCAGCAAGTTACGTTGGACGCGATCAAAAGCATTCGCAAGCTCAATTTGAAGCCTTTCCAGCTGTTCTTGAGAGGTTATGCACAACTATAGAACATTTCAAGCAATATGTAGGTTGGTTTGAATGGAACGGACCCTCAGACCATACGTATAATGAGGTCCAAAGACAAGTGACATTGCAAACTCTAACCAATGAGCCAATACTTTTGGAAAAAAAATCTTATAGTCTACATTGGATATCGCAATGGGCCTACAGCCCGCTACAAATTGGAATTGTTTGTTTACCAGCGGTCTTTTGTATCAATAGAATTTGACTTTTTGTACACGTCTGTAGTAGAAATCTCATTTAGGGACTAACGGTGAAAATCTTGAGTAGAATGGGAGTCAAGACAGACCTAAGAAATTTTTGCAGAGATGCCATAAGGCCCAGGTGTCTTTAAAAGTCGCAACAGATCACTGCTATCTTCTAGCTCTGACAAAGTTAAAGGCCCACTTATTGTCTAGCACTCATCATCTGAAAGGGGATTCACAAGGGAAGTGAATCGCGCCCAACCCCAGCATCTGAGCTTTGGGAGGAAGCGGAAAACAGAGACGCGTAGTATTTCTCGAAATCCGATGTAATTAAATCCGTGCTTGATACTAAGCCAGTACCAGAATAAATTGCTGATATTCTCTTGGCGCCCGCATGGCGACGCTCATGAAGCAAATCCTTTTGAGTCACTTCCCCAGACTGCAAGGCGAATTGGGCGCGAGAGCGAATGCGGGCAGCGCCTGCAGCTTTCCGCGGCAAACTGTTGAAGCTGGCACTTCACATCAGCGATTTCGTCCAAGTACAAACCAGGAGTGTCACAATCAAGATCACACAGGTTATAAAGTGCTTTCAGCTTTTCAGCAAGACTTTAATTTGAGCTAGTTGGTTGTAGCATGACATTGTTGACGCAAAAGTGTACTGGCGCTAAAAGACGGAGACAACGCACACACAAGAGAGGACTGGTAACAACGTCCAACTAAGCTTATTCATATAAAAATGACTTAACCACACGAAGAGGCAGAAAGATACAAAGTGTGACTTAACAAAGGCGCACGTGCCAAAAGGACCAAAGCAACGACTGCAAGGCTGACAATGGCTCGCTAAGAAAACTAAGAAAACTATTTAATCTTGAAATAATTGAAGCATATTACATCAAACATAGGGCCATATCTGCATAAGCAAGCCATCTGTGTCATTGTCACAAGAAATTAGTTTCCTTAGTGGGTCATTGTCAGCGTAATAATCATGTAATCATTGCTTTGGTCCTTTTGGCACGTGCGCCTTTGTCAAGTTACCCTTTTCATCTTTTTGCTTGCACCTTTTTGCCTGCTTGTGTGGTTATTAGGTGGATTTTCCATGAATAAACTTAGTTGGAAAAAAGCTCCAGTCCTATCTTGTGTGTGCTGTCTCCGTTTTTTAGAGCCCGTGCGCTTTTGCGTAAATCATGCCTTTTTACAGGCTTTCAAAGTAGGACAAAGCAGGACTTAACCGAACCAATTTTTGTTGCTGTGCTTCGCATTTCCTTCTTAAACATCTCCGAAGCAGCATGTAGATGGATTCCCCTGGAGATAGGAGTCTGGAAAGCTAAATTTACACACTCTCATGCCCTCGTTGCCAATAAGCGTAGCATTGAGCTTCCAAATACCCCAGCGAGAATGGAACTTATGACTGCTGCATTAACCAGTAGGCAAAATAACCATTTTGTGATCACAGATAGACACCGGCTTTACGCAACATGAGATGCGTCGCGTAAGGAGAACCGAAGATACGTATATACTGTCCAGACTGGCATGCGAATTTCTTTGGATACGTGTTTAGGAGCAGGACCTCAGCTCAAAAAGCTGAGAGCTTCAGTAATGCAGAGCTTCTATCGCTACTTCTGCTTGATCCAAAGTGATCATTAGAATCACACACGCAGTAAAGTTCCCCAAGAAAGCAATGTGACACTCATATTCAAGAGGAGCACCTAGGTTTAAAAAAAAGCTACCTTTTTTTTCCTAATCGCTAAAAGCGACAACATTAATCCGTCCCCACAACTCGTCATACAGCCCAAAGTCGCAGCATATCAAACGCCCCTTCGTATGTACTCGTTAAGCAGGATCACAATAGGATATGTTCTTTTTCAGGAACAGGAGACAACACAACGAAAGACCCTCGGAGTGTAACCAGAAAACCTTATAATCTGCTAGAAAAGGCCGGAGGCTTTCAAGCGATGCAGTCAAGGTGACAATCCCTCCAAAAAGGCGGTGCAGTTCTACTTGTTTCTGCTGAGTGCGGAGTCCACGAACATTCAGAGTTGCGAAGTTCAGTTTCTGGGTGGTTGCCATGATGTACTACTAGAGCTGAAATTACGCATCCATGATGTTAGGCAAGGAGTGAGAGGGCGAGGCCTCTCTTGAGGCAGCACCCTTTCTCCTTGATCTTGAGCGACGCGGTGGGTGGTTCTTGGACGCTTTGCGGCGGGGCTTATGTCTGGCAGGAAAAACCTCCTGCGTCTCCTCAGAAGATCCAGACGTTGGTGATGCTCTCCGCTTCGCAGCCACGTTTTCACAGCATGGGCCTGCATTTGAGCATTCGCCAGGCTGCTGAATACAGTGGTTGTATTCAGGCTTTTCCTTGGTTCATGCACTCACGTCACCAGATTGCACTGCAGAACACGGAACAGGTGATGTCGCTGCAGGGCCAGCTCCGCTACTGGGGAACTCAGCGGCCCTGTCAGCACTCATGCACGTGACAGACGTTTCCCTGCTGGGGAATCCGCAGACAACTCGGTGACAGGAGGCAGCTAGCGACAGAAGGCGACGTCTGCAGCACGCGCGGCAGTTGATTTCCCGTCTTCATCTTTTGACAGAGGCATCATTAACAGATCCGATAGGTGCTGCTCTGATAGACCGCCAGTCACATCCAGTACTTCAGTAGAATACATGAAATATTCCTGTAGGTCTTCATCCCTGGGATGGGGGCCATCCCGCAGTTCCTCCGCTTAAGAAAGAAAACACTAGTTAGTAGAGTGCTCAAAATGCCAGCAATCATCACAGCGTGGAGTACGGCATTGACGACTAATATGACCGACTTTGTGGCATCGTAGACACAAGGGCGGCCATCCGTTATTTCAAACGAGATGGTAAATTCCGCATACAGTCAAAAGATGGGAACATCACTGACTGAGACCATGAGTCAGCGTCAACATATCTCGATCCAATGTCCGCATATGCTTTATTTCTGTGACCCTCCAGTTTTCAACCGTAATTGATGTCACTCTGCCTCAAGAACGTGGAACATTCTGCCGCAAGAACATTCGCGGCGCCTTTGCGTCCAGAATGTACACATCCTCCAGATGACCTGGAAGCCAGAGGAGTCTCATTTGAAGGGAAGAACGTGCTAAACAAGTAAAAAAAAACCACAACTGAAACGGCGAGTAGTTTCATCTTGACTGCCTTCGGCTCGGGGTCCGCTACAATGCGCCGACGGGTTTTGATTGCATATCTCCGGTGGAAACGAATTTTGACTTTCGCAACGCTGACTTGCAGGTAACCATCCACACGTGAGAGATTGGAAGCGGTCCGATGGAACTAATATCGCTCAAGTTGGTCCCGAAAGTCTTTAGCACGGTAGGGAGGTCCAGAAAGATTCGCATACAGGAACTCAGACTCGAAGGGAAGTACTCTGGAGTACATATTACTTCTTGCGGACGCCGTAACAGCGCCTCGGCCCAGGGTAGATTGATCCTCTTTGCAGAGCATCGAAAAGGCGACTGTTCTGACCACCGTCTTCATCTTGCTCCACAAAGCCACGAAACCGCGTTGCTTGCCGGTGAACAATGTTGAACCTAGTATTTGTGTCGCCTTAAGACTTTGTGCTGATCAGTACATGTGATGTGTCATTAGAAAGAAAGAGAAAATATAAAAATCAGTTAAAGATGAAGAGGAAACTAAAAAAATCACTGCCTTTCCATTAGTAGCACTTATAGAGTAGTGTTAAGTGCCCTCCGTAATTTTTGCTCCGAACACGAGCTTTGCGGTGCAGTAGTGGTCGTCGCTGTTGACGCACTAGTGCATGCCGAGTTGGATAACAAGCAGATGGTCGCTTAATTGCTGAATGCCTTTAGTTAAACCTCAGCTGAGAACAAAAACGAGCGACCACGCTGTTGGACATGCGATGATAAGCTGTTGCATAACTGTAAGGTGTTTCCAAAAAACATGGAAGATTTAAGAAAAGCTTTCTCGGGCTGCCACCAGGCCGACACCGCTTGGTAGTATCGGATATGCAAAAGCGGTAATCTAAGCACTTGCAGGTTGGTTGCGCGATTGGTTGGGCTTTTGAAGGTATTCTCCTCCAGGGGCCTTATTCTGTAGGCTGTCTATTTTCTGCTATCCGTTTCGAGTTCATTCGGACCTTTCTCAGTGGTGACTCAGATATACGCGCAGCTTTCAAGCGCATGGGGCAAGCGACCCTGCCACTGAGTTGTTAGCGACCGGACCTCACCATTGGCTGCACATCGAAGCCAATGGCTATCTATGGTTAAGACCGGTACACTGGTGCTGCAGAGCTCTGCGATATGCCTCGCCTTTGGCTGCATGTTTTGTCCAATTTCAGTATTAATAATGGTAAGAGCCGGTTGCCACCATAGCCGGGTCGCTTGCCCCAGAAGCTCGAACGCCGCGTGCGATAGAGATGTTTAAACGACTACTTCCTTAAGCAGCCAAGCAAGACCTTTTATTTTTTTACTACTCTCCTTCGTTAAAACCGGTGTAGATGAATAAACTTGAAATTCTTTTTGTTGCTCTTCGTTTGTTAGTGGAGTATTTATTACTTAGCTCTGTCTTTGTCCCATGCTTTTTTAAAAAGTGCAAGCTCGGTGCGCTGGTAAAAGGCAAGCAGTTATTATACCAGCACAATATTGTCACGCGCGAATGCGGTAGATCACTGATCACAAGAGACACCGGCGGGCTTCGACGAAAGTCTTGACCACAGCTCCAGATCGCTTCTTCTTCTTTTGAGGCGGCGCGTGCTAGCGGAATGCACCCCGTCACTGGCCCCCCGGAAAGAAAGAGCATCGTCCTGATGCGTAACCTGTATGTTTAAAAAAGTTCACTAGGGAAAGCATGATGTGCGCGCTTAAGTCCAGCTCTACCACTATTGCTCGTAGTAAGGCTTGAGACGGGAAACGTGTGCCACCTCAGGGTGCAAATCGCCGAGACTTCTGAAAGCCGTCAGGAACTGCCTCATAGGTCTCCAGATGGCCTGATCAGTTTGTAGGGTCCGAAATACTGGCAGAGGAGCTTTTCGCTGAGTCCGAATCGGCGAATGGGAAACCAGACCCACACACGTTCTCCTGATGTGTACCGAGCATCACGGCGTCGGAGGGTATCGTGTTGGCCATCTCGGCATTGTTGGTCGAGAATCCGCGCTCTGGTCAGCTGACGAGCCTCTTCAGCGAGGTGTAGGAAGGTGTGAAGATCCGCATTCGTGTCGATGTCGTCCACATGCGGTAACATGGCGTCCAGCATCGTGCTCACGTCGCGGCCTTAAACGAGACGGAATGGTGGCTTGTTTCTTCGCTTCCTGTGCGGCCGTATTGTTTGCGAAGGTGACCTATGGGAGCACTTCGTCCCAAGTTCTGTGTTGAACGTCGACATACATTGAGAGCATGTCACCTTGCGTTTTGTTTAACCGTTCCGTTAAACCATTCATCTGAGGGTGGTAGGATATCGTCTTTCGTTGGTCTGTATGACTGTGGCGTAAAATCTGCTGCAGGAGGTCAGCCATGAATGCTGTACCGTTGTCGGTGATTAGGATCTCCGGTGCACCGTGACGCAAAACGATCTGATGGATGAAAAATTTTGCCACGTCAAGGGCTGTGGCCATTGGCAGAGCTGATGTTTCCGCGTATCGTGTCAGGTGGTCAGTTGCAACCATGATCCACTTGTTTCCCGAATGAGAAAGAGGGAATAGGCCCAGCTTGTCCATCCCGATCTACTGGAAAGGCCGCGATGGTGGTGCTATAGGCCTCAAGAATCCAGCTGGTTTTGTTGAGGGCACTTTGCGACGCTGGCAGCCTCGGCATCATTGCGTGCAGAGAAATCAGCATTGGTGTGTGGTCATTGCTTGCAGTGTGGAAGCTAATGACAGTGACGCTGTAAAGCCAGTCTAAGAGCTAGGGACCGCTAACATCTCTCCTCCCCCTCGCCGCTCCGCCCTGTCGCGCCATTTATTCCGAAACGCATCGCAGTTACTTTATCATGATATATAAACTTTAATAGAAAGCTCTAACATGAGTGCGAAGAAAAACTGTGTTATTGCGAGGTGTGAGTTTTTGCGCATCCAAAATGTCTGCGCGCCGGCCGAAATGATCCATTCAGCGGTAATGGTCCACGTGTTGTTCCCTCAGGGGAAAGTTATTGCGCGCAGAAAGTCGCTTATTGTTCGGTGTCTCTCGCCACCACCTCAAATCTCGCACTTCATGGGCAGGCAACAGCGTTCATTTGAATAGATTTTTTTTTGCTCCTCGGCCTTAACACATGCCTACAAAAATATATTCAAGTAAATGCTAACTTCAGAGGTAGATTTCGGTAGAGCCTGTTTGAGTGTTGTCCAGTTTTAATAATGCTGTCTTGATTTTCAGGTATTAGTAAAACGTTCGCATACCGGTCCTTTTTGGTTAGGCACAATGAAAGAGAGAGCACAAGGCACAAGTATTGTCAGTAGGGGCAGTTTTGTTTTCGCGCGGAGCATACTCTGTTGCACTTAGTAAGTACTTTGTTGAGTGAACCTGTACGGAACCATTCCGCTGACGTCGACAAGAGTCAGAGGACAAAAAGCACAGTGTTCCCAAAAGCCGAATTTATCTCTGCAAAGCGTCTCCGATTGCTCCGTCCGAGAGCCGCGTGTGATATAGAGGACTAAAACAGGCCGTGTACGTACCCAATTGTCCCACAGCTTCTCCTGTGCACAAGAACTAATCCCCTATAAGAGAAAACACCGCAAAAACAACGTATTTTTTACAAGACATGTTATGAGCACTGGTGAAAGTGTAAGCAAGCCGAAATCATGGATGTAGTGCTTCGTATACAGAAGTCACATGCAATACAAAAACGAATGCCAGCAGACAAACGAAATGACAGACTATCCAGGACTGTGGTGATTTAAATAAAAAAATGATCTAGAAGCAAGGACTCAGAGGGGTTAAAAAATTATTTAGCGGTTACCGTGAAGAGTGACATTGAGTAAGACAGTAAACGCGAACCTACCGCATAGAGAAGACAAAGAAAATATTATTGGCAAAAAGTTATTGTGTGGTTGATTAGCCAACGTTAAGAACATTTCACGTAAAGGCGAATTTATGCGAACGCGCACAGTGACGAAGACAAGGTTAGCAGAGAAATCTAAGCCTCGTGTATCAACACGACGAGGAAGAGCTTCTATACGAGAACATACTCGAGGGCAAAACATTCCAGTACACATGAATGGTAACACTTGCTGACATCCTCATTGTTATCCAGTGGCTAGAGACTAAACGTGTAAGCTGAAGTCGGACTTACGCGCTGTAATTGGGAGGAGGGGTAGAGAGAAGGTCAAATGAAACGATACCTGCAAGACAGCACAGCTATGCGCACAAACTTAAGAGTTTTGTTTCCGATAGTACACTTAGTTCTCCT
The DNA here is from genome assembly GCF_052857255.1 of Amblyomma americanum. NCBI lineage: Eukaryota > Metazoa > Arthropoda > Arachnida > Ixodida > Ixodidae > Amblyomma > Amblyomma americanum. The sequence goes on along the minus strand of NC_135502.1, from coordinate 101,151,231 downwards.
CGACTGTTTTTCTTGCGCGTTTTCCTCGTGCTTATTCACAGAAATGAACATTGTCGACCCTGCATTTTATGCTCAGTAGTTGCCACATATAGTGTACTCAAAACCTGCGGCCTTAGTTTCTTCAAGAATGCATACTGAACTTTTTTTGCGTACTAACTGTTTGCATACTAACTTCTTTGGCGTGCTGTAAGTTTTACGTTCTGGAGCAGATTAAACCTTATCAGAAATGCAGTTGTTACCGGGAACTACATAGCTACATAATGTCGACACAGCGCGGTATTTCGTCAACCAAGATTGAGTGGGTCTAGTTGCAGCCTTTTATTGCGTGTTGAAACCTTTTTAGACACCTGAAGTAGCTTAAAGTTCAATGTAACACTGCAGACAATTGCAAGGGACCTGACAAATTATCTGGCACTTTTCTGAGACTGCGTTCACAGATATGTTGGTATTTTTACTTATTTGCGTTTCTTCGTTTCAAGGTGAAAATAAAGAAATATACAGCAATGTAAAGAAACTTGCCTTCATGTCTTCGGTCTGTAATGTGCTCACGCATTCTTCGATTTTGTCGCAGAGGTCCCGCAGAAACTGCAAACGAAAAATTTGTTATCAACAGCTGGCATCAAGATTAGTTTTCATGGACTGAAACGGAATCTGCATATCACCTATTCATATTATGCAATGGAACTTTACGTTATTTATTTCTTCCCTTTCTGAACATGGATGGTTCGTCGACATCGCAGTTGGACAAGAACGGGCAGACAATACGCTTACCCTTGATTTATATTTATATTCATTATAACCCGAGCGAAAAAACGTCGAGAGCAGAGGGGCAACGAAAATAACAGCCCGACGGAATAGATGCAAATGCATGAAACCACTTGCACCCATTAAGTTACGAAATGGCTCATAACTAATTCCGAAAAATGTTTCTAGTCACACAAAAAACCTCTGGTCAATAGTTGCTACACGTACAGTCTTTGCCAAAAGAAACTGAGCAGCCGCGTCGGCAGCCGGTGGAGACTCCCAGCAGTGCAGCGGAGTTGCGGGTCTCCGGCGCTAGCCGCTGCTCCTCGCCAGTGAGTGTAAACGTAAGCCTGCACCCTCACTCAGCATGACAGCACTCCGGAAGCGTGAAATAGCTTGTCGCAAACGTTACCCGCTTACTTATCATATATTGAAGAAGGGCAAGGGTGAAGGCTTACTTCAGCCAGTTTACACCACCGTTTGCTTACGCTCACAGCCGGAGAGCAGCGCCACAGCTCGGCTGAGAGGCCGCTTCCGCTGCCGTCGCGGCTGCTCGGTTACTTTTGGCGAAGACGGTCCGACCAAGTGCGGTAAAACGAATCTATACAATATATTGGAAATCTTGGGCGCAGAGAAATCGGTTACCTCAACGTTTCGTAAAACACTCTCAACTCAGCGCACGTGATCAAGACAGGCTTAAATTGGATGCGCTGTTCCGATGATAACTTTAAAATGACTGTGACAGCGCGTTTCGTAGAAAAGGGAAAGTCTCAGTAATTGACCAGCTTTTAGAGAAAGCCTTCATTTTACACTTTTTTAACGTCGCTGAGCGATGAGAGCTGAACGGGACAATTTTTCGCAGCCTACATCTGATTTCCTAAAAAATATTCCATGTAACCAGTCGCCGAGGATAAGCATCCCTATATATGATTTGAGGAACCGGCATTAGAAAACCAATCATGGTTTCACTAGCGGCTCTATGTGGACTGCTCTAAGTGACCTCAATTGCTATATGCACAGTCAGGCTCTTTATAAACAGGAACACGCGCGATGGTATGCCGTTTCGGCCATCCAGCACAGCGTAGTGTATTTGCGCGCGATGCCACGCCAGCGTCCTCGCAAAATATTGCTCTTCGAGGTAGCCGGCCACCTGCAACGGTGTGGTGTATGAGAATGAAAAGAAATATTCAGCCGCTTCGCACCACAACAGTCTTTTGGTAAGAATCATCTCCTGAAGGACGGACGGATAAATGGACGGACGGACGGAGGGAAGGACGGGCGGCGGGCACACACAGCGCTCGGAACGGGAGCGGTGGCGGCTTCCACCGGGCTGACTTGTCGTACCTTTTAAAACGTGTTTCTTCACCTTGTCAAATAGAGCGTTTTTCAGAAGTCAAGTGTCCCGGAGAGTTGGCTTTTAAGACATGCAGTGAAGTCTCGTAACACCCTTTGATTTCCCAGGTGTCGGACGGGGGCAAACGAGAGTTTCTCTCGGCTTCAAGACTTTTCTTTTTTGCCGACGATGGATAAGGAGCCACACAGCTGGGCTTATAGGGAGAGCCATTGGGCTTTGTGATTTTACATGGGTTCTACATCATTGGAATTGCATTTTCTTTCGAATTAGAGCTGCAATAAATGCTTGACTGCACCAAAATTTCACTGCTGAAACGCAATCCTTAGGTAAGCACAAGGATTTAAAGTCACTACTCCTGTAGCCGTGTTTTGCTTAAGCTCAATATTCAGGACGACATAAATATAGGCTGAACACAATTTAGGACAGCGCAAGGAGATATGAAAGGAAGAATGATATGTTTAACGTTAAGAAAAGAATAGAGCAAATTGGGTCATGGAACAATCGTGACCTAATTACCGAAGAGTTTGAAGCTAGAGGAAAATATCACAGGCAGGGCATTTATACTGAGAAGGCAAATAGCCAATGGTCGTTACGGATGACGGAATGGAGTCCAAGACAAGCCAAGCGTGGCAGGGTTCTGCAGATTGTCACGCGAGCAGTTGGAATCAGGAAGTTTGCGCGGGTAAGTTGGCCGTGTATACCTGGTAGAGGACAGGTTTATTGGAAGAATATCAAAGAGTCCTTATCCTGCAGGGGACGTACTTAGGTTGCGGTTGATTATTACTTAAAACGACGCACAATATTACATGCAGTTTAGTATCGCACGCATCGAAAGAGTTGGTGTCATTGGCTGTTTAATTTAGCTGGTGAGGGAGCTCCTTACTGCGTTTAGGTAAAAATGGCCCTGTGTCAGTGAAATAAGTGGTGCAAGATTCATTGCTACGTTTGTCGACATTTGCTGAAAAAATGATCTAAATGCGAAACATATAAGTGGATTCTTTTAAAATATTTGAGATTTTGCTTTTGTCGCCGTTCCGCTCTCGAGGATCGCTACTCTCGATTTACCTGAATAGGCTTAAAACATGGAACTCTATATTTATTCCTTTGCAAACAGTGCCACTTTTAGCATTTTGATTTTATTTACCTTGTTTGTCTCTTTCTTAGTTGCGCGTTCAAAGAGGCCGCTATATTGGCTATTTATCTGCATGTTTTAGACATGAAGGTCACACCATATCACTTAGATAAAGTATTCTCGGTGCACACATTGCTTGTACTTTTCAGAAATCGGCCTTAACCAGGTGCCATCTGTTGTTCCCTTCATAATCCCTTTCACCGTGCCATTTTGGTTCATTTGCTGCTCATTAACGCCCTCTCATCTTTATGGAGGCTCTATAAATTATTTTATGTCATTGCTACCGACTTACGCAGCACACACGTCAGCTCCCTCGTTACCTCTCATACTTGCTTAACTCGGGACCCAGCAGAACCCTGCTACGCATCATTATCTTATGCTTGTTAATTGAAGGTGTATAATAATTTAAATCACTGTTTCTATGGCATATTTGGAGTGACATACTTGGACTATGCTCACGGACTACGTGCTGATAATGCTGATTTCAATGCACATATTTATTATTTTCCAAGAGGGACACAGCGCAGCATTCAGCAACAAAAATTGATGCACACAATGGAGGTCTTGTCAGTTTTTCCAGTTAACCTGTACTTCTTCGTTGCAATCTTAAACTGCCGTTTTCAAAGCCGTGCGTCCAAGCCAAGGGTACGTAGTGTATCTTTGATTTGCGTGAGGAAGCATTGTAGGATATGATGTATGTTTGTTTCTTATGAAATTGTGTGAGTGGGCATTAGAGTATTGTGGGAAATATATAATATATATTTGTGGAAGTGGGTCGCTGCTGTGTGCCGTGCCAGGTAGTGTGCCGTGTATGCCAGGAATGTAACACATCAGAAATCGCACAAACGGTGGCACGGTCGCTCGAGGTTTTTTGTTTAGTATCGGTCTAGAAAGTAGAATCGTGATAAATGGATAGAAAATGTGTTTTGGAAGTTATCGCATTCTAAGAACGAAGGCTTAAGTGGGTGCGGTTCGTATGGATTCCAGAGATGGTTCGTTGGCTTCTACAAAAAGGTTAGGCATTTGCGATGTTCCGCATGTGACTGTTTAAAGCCGTAGAGCTTATCTGCACGCAGAATATATGACGCTCTCGATGATCCATAAAATATGCACGTACAGCCTAAGTCACAACACAAAATGCGATGAAATAGGCGCAAAAAACAAGTTCTGTTAGAGCGCCAAGGCATCCGCAGAAGCGCCTTAACGATGTTAAGAGTTAAAGGAGCTTTCATTACAGACTGTTTATCTGGGGATAGGAAGGGGAGTTTCTTGTATAATATTACTCCTCAGTTTTCGCCGGTAATTCTGTTGCGTTCAGGCAGCGGATGGGGTTAATCTGTATGCCTCGTTTTGAGTGAGTCTAAAACGGTGGCTGGCTTTTTGTGCAGAGATTTTAAAGGGCCAGTTTGAAGTGTTTTTGACCCTCACGAATTTTAATGATGTTCAAAAGGTAGGTTCTCCAGAATGTCTTCATACTTCGGACTTAATTTTACTCTTTGGCGGCGTTTTGTTTTAGCGCAAATTAATTTTAAATTCTCTGTTTTGTGGTCTATGATTTCTACAGGCGACCTTGCTCGTGTGGCGTCGCGTGTTACAAGCCGGTAGGCATTCACTTTGCGTTTGCATACACATACAATTTACAGCTTGCTTTGTAAATTTTTTTTTGGGTGTAACGTCCCGATGCGACGCATGGGCCATCAGGGGCGCCACATTGAACAGCTCCGAATTAATTCAGACTGTCTGTGATTCCTCAACGTGCTCTGGAATCGCACAGCACATGGATGTTTTCGAATTTCTGCCTGCATTAAAATACAGCCGCCGCTACCAGGATCGTGCGTGACCTTACAACCAACAGGAGAACGCCGAAGCCAGTGAAGCACCGCGGTGAGTAGGGATTGATTTAAGAAAGTTTGTTTTTTAGGGGTTTATCGTCACAACGAGATATTATGGTTTGATTTAAGGAGTAATTTAAGAAAGAGAGTGATCGAAACTTTCACGTTCGCCAAGGCACCCAACAAAAACACCCACGCGACATTTTTTTCTTGCTTTCGCAGTACTAGCAACCTCATACTTTGTTAGAAGCCCAATTTAGATTTCTGCTTCAAGGTGTTTGCCGTTTTATATTTATTTTCCCTCTTATTTTGAAGAACAATTACCCCGAACTGAGAAAATGTGGCCAAAGAAATCAGTTGTTAGAGTTCGCTTAAATTTTCTAAAAATGCCCTTCCGGAGTGTCTTTTAAAGCCATCTTCGGCCAATCAGTCTTTTTGGTTATTTGTGGCCACCTGTGTTTTCACTTCGCAAATTGATTTGCTGGTGGATGCGCGCCCAACTTAAGGTCATGTACGTAGGTCCAATGGCCTAAAGGTCATCTACGTAACTGCGTAAGACACATTAGATTTGAGTATAATTCTAGCTAAGCAATTCAATTCTGCGCTAAGCATTGATTTCCTCAAGTTACTTTTTGTGGGATCCCATTTTCTTGATAAAACTCCTAGGAAAACCGCTGAGCTTTGAAGCGCTGGCGCAGCAAAGCTCACCAAAAAAAAACATGCATGTAATTCGACACATTAATGCCCTTGACAATATTGTGCACCAGCGTTGCTGAACCAAGGCATTTTCTTTGAAGTGCACATTGGCGCCGCCAGCTGTGCTTCTACTATCTATGCTTCAGATTGTTTCCGTAACCAAGAATTATATGTATTGCTCACAGCGTCTGTTGTCAACCTCAGGAAATTGCAAGAATGTAATTGTGCTATGGGCTCAAGCGAATCACTACGTACTTGTCAAGCTTACCCTGAACGCAGAGTCGTTCGAAATCGGTGGTTGTCGGGGCGGTACGTACCGGTAGCAATTTCGCATGAAATATTTGGTAGCTTTTCCGAGACTTGTGGCATGGATAATACCTGGTAACAGTCGAAAGAAAGCCCATAAGCAAACATAATATTTTTCTTTTTTTTTAGTTTAGTGCAAAGCTCAACAAGAAATTTGTACTAAATGGGTGTGTCCTTTTGAAAGGGCGAGCTAATTGTAGTTATTTCTGCTAATCTTTACATCACATGAAATTATTACTGCTGACACCGTGAGTTTCATTTTATTGATGTCCTGTAGAGCCGCGACGTAGGTGCTCATAATAGGCGAATAACTTGTTGTTAGCCTCCATTTGAGAGTAGCCGTAAGCTTACCAAATAAAGGTGCACTGCTTTGCTTTGTCTCAGTCCTTCCACTTCGAGGAAATTTCGCTCTGCTGCACGGATGAAATTAGGCTCACGGGTTGTCTATGGCAGCATCTCTGCCGATTAAGCTAACGAGTACGGCTAGGAGTTGGAAGCCTCGGCCAAATAAATCCCCAACCCTAAGAGGGAAAGACATTAGTTTAATACTACTACAGTAAGATGCATTTATAAAACTCAAAAGGAATATGCATAGTGGGAGATGCAGACACAGGGCAGCCGAGAAGCCAGAGGTAAGTGGAGCCAGATACGAGCAGAGCATTTTTCTCCTCTTTGTGTCGAAGCACATAGCCGTGAGGACACCCCCCGCGACAAACGCCTCATTCCGGTGTTAGGCCCCGCACGCATCAGGTTCGGTGCAGAAAGAACCGAACAACGGGCGTCGCAGGGCGTGGGAACGAAGTTTGAGAATCGAGAGGAGCGATTTCGCAGGGCCCCTCGGTCACCTGACGGCGCACGCCGCGAGAATCATTGTATAATACGAAAAGATATTTAGAGGGTCGAGCTTGGTGAGCGGGACATCACGTGAAGACGATCGAGTCTTACGGATGTGTACCTCCCGATTACCATAGTTGTAAACGGGGTTCATAGCTAGAATAACGAGTTAGTTGACTTGGTGTTAACAAACTTTTACAGCAAACAGCGACAAAAAAAGATGATTTATTTAAGCAAAGAAGACATAAAAGAGACATTATCCCTCTAACATTTCATTACAAGGATGAGCGTTTAAAATGTCTCTTGAGCTCATGAAGCAAGTAAGACATCCGGGTATCTGAAATCCTGCGTTCAAGAATATGCGGTCTCGATATTAAATAATATGGACGCTTTAGAGATACATGTATAGACCTATAGGATTAGAGATCTGATTAGGCTTCTGGCACTTGTGTTGCAAACTGATCTTTCTCTAGAACTTCTTGGGCTACTGGAATATCACCTTTCTGCATAGTGGCGGCACTGATTAGCCACTCCGTTTCCTTTCAGACAAGTGAAATTCCGGCTTGGATGCTCACGCTTCCATCGTTATAAAAGATGTTACATTGAGTAGTAGCTGCCATATACACACATTAAAGGTGAGTGACTAAACAAGAAAAAATAACCTGCTCGTTAAACTGCAAATCGTCTCGTCGCACTACAATATCAGTGTATATCACATCTTGAATATTTTACAATGCATTCAAGTCCATTTTACAATGCATTTGAATGCATTCGAGCAAATTGAAAACGGCCTCAGTTACACTTTCTTGATGTGCTACCTTTGAAATATGTTTTGTGAGAATATAACTGTGTGTTAGATAGAACAAAGTATCATGACTGCCCAACTTTATCAGGGCGATCGAGCAGGCGTCGTAAAACGCCCCCTGCCGTCGAAAAATGCCGCTTCACGTCTGTGCAGGGACTAAAGAGCAGCTCCCAGCATCCGTGACCACACGCCTTAACCCCGAAAAAACGCGACGACCACAGAAAAGCAATAACAGAGGCAGCATTGAAACTGCAGTTGACCACCGGGCCAGGAACGCGGTGACAGAAAACAGGGTCCGGCTGGAGAGAGCTTACAGGTGAAAGCAAAAGATATGCGGACGCGAAAAATGACCAGCGTTTACAGCAAAACCAATCGCAGCGATGTGAGAAGTGTGAATACCTGTTACTTGCTATGCCTTGTAAGGCTAGCCGTTTGCGTTGTGTTAGTCACCCGCCCAATCAGCTCTACATCGTCTGTCCTAGGTGTGGTTAGGTCCTAGCGGCGGGTGAACAGCATACAGTGCGTTGTGCGCGCACTTGCGCTATGCGAGCCTAGGGGCTTCATACTTATAACTCTGTCAACTATTGGACACGACGAGGCCCATCGCGCCCCAAAAAGCATTAAGTTGGCCTCAAGGGTATGAGCGAGGAGCACACGAGCGCACTGGAGGGCTTGGAAATCATCATAATGTAGGGCCTGCTTGGAAGTAGACTTGCTCAAAAGCTTGGATAAATAGACGCCGTTTTTCTCTCACCGTAGTTTATGCTGCAATATCGGAAGTCCACTGACCACGAACATCATATAAATCGACCGGAACCCTCACGATCATACACAGTCTAGCTCGCTTAAAACGAACGACAGCACGACGTGGAGTGACATGACATTAGGGAACAATATTAAACGAGCAGAAATTATAAATAATAGACAAAGTGAAGTGGAAAGCTGGCCATTCCGGGAAGTTCCGTCTTAACACCCGTGGAGCTGCCTTCATTTGTGGGGTGCTTTTTATATTTTTGCCGGAATGGGTTCGACCGGGTCGCCTGAAGGTCTTGGCACATATCAGGCACGACGCCAACAAGACACTATAGCCGGGTCATGAGGGGGGCACAGCTTCCTATTTTCCTAGCAGAGACACCTACTGAACGCGGCAGGAACGGGACAGGGGTATAAATCGTCCTGGTAAGTTAGTGACGACTACTCAGAGACAACCCAAGAAATTGGGCGCAATGACCGCTTTTAGAATTTCAGAATTTTTTCTGAAGCAATTTCTGACGACGTCGATGGAAGCGCGCATGATGTGGAGTGCGTCAGAAGAAAACTCAATAAAATCTGAAGGTGGGAAACAAAGGCGCACGAGATGCATGTGGGCGAAAAAGAAACATCTACGAACACGGTGCTACTGAAAATGATGGCTTTATTGCATCATCTGTGCTAATAAAGCGAGGTGCAAGGTACTAGCAGACCAGAATGAAACGCGAACATGACGACTGCAATGACGGCAACAAAAGTAGGCGATACGAGATCAGGATGACTAAACAGTATTATTCTTGATTTACACTTCTATGACGCTAGTACCGCAAAGTAGAACTGTTAATTGACTCTGCTGACATTTTCTTTGTGGCGGCTAATATTTTTGAGTTCCTTACTTTCTTTTTAAATTATACTGTTCGCGTTTCATCCCGGCCTAAATGTACGTTTCGTAGTCCTGTGTCCGTCTGGTGCGCACAGTTTTCAGCTGTCATGAACCAACTCGTCCACAAGTCTATTCTTCTGAACTTCAACAAAAGATCGGGTCGAGCATTTCTGATGATCACAGACCCGACATCCAAACGCCTGCCGGTACTCGCTATAGCCAACGGGCTGACGAAGTACCAGCTGCACACATTGTAAATAACTCTAAATAGCTCTCATTCCTGAATACGAGCATGCATCTCTCCCCTTGACTTTCTACCAACTCAATCTTAATTCCCATCTTTTGTTTCTTCGCGTCGGCCGCTGTTCAAGTGTAATCAGTCAGCTAGACACTTATGGAAGGGCTTGCGTCCTCTTTTTTTTTTTTCGAAGGCGTTAGCTGCCATTGCTGAGAAAAGCTAGCCAAGATTTCCCTTTGCTCAAATTGCCCTCTACCAGAAATACGCACTGTATAACACACGGGCCGCCGCTCGGCTAGAGTGAAAGACATCCAACAGGCTTACGCCCAGTAGGAGGGCATCTTGTATGTTGAAGCGACCGGTTCAGTCCGGAGCCTGAAAACAGTTTCAGCTGTAATGATAATCTGCTTAGGGTAGACGGTCGCACCGCCTGTCGTAAGTCCTCTACGGAGGCTGAAGAAATCGCTTTTGCTATTTCGGCCACCCAAGCTGCCTCCCAATACATCCTTACGTACTCACAGGCATCTTACAGGAACGGCACCACAAAGAAGATCACACCATTTTGGGCACGCATCCTCCGCAACACAAACCCAGCTCTACAATCAAATGCCTGATGTGGGCACCTGGCCATCAGGAGGCGGACCTGGACCCTCCATGTCCTTCTGAATAACACGTTCATTAAAATATGCTCACTGCCTGCAGCGACATAACCCAACACTATCAAATAGCGTGCCAGAGATATCCTACACCCGCTAAGCGGCTTGACAAAGCACACGAAACTCACTTCCAACGCTTACAAACAAAGGCATTCCCATATCCATCCAAGTTAGGTGCCATAGAGCAGGGCATCTTTGATCGAGTATTGTGGCGAGATTCCAATCGGTATCATATTGCCCAGGCCTGTCAAGCCAATCCCAAATTAGTACGTATTTGTCAGCCAACGACCGAGGGGGCGAGGCGGCTTTGACCAGCTCGCAGCTCGAGGATCAAGTTCGGCTCCTTATCCAAGAAAGGGCGGCTCTATCAGCCAACGGACTCGCGGAATAGGGACCAACCACGTAAATCTTCGCTTCTAAATATCTCAATGAAATATTTTCAGCACCATCAATCGCACGACACTTACGTCACTGACGTTAGAAGGAAAGGAGGAAGACGCTGCCTTGATGAACACGACAGATGTGCCCTAGTGTGAGGCCAACAATAACAAGAAGAAAAACGCGTGGGAGAAGCGGCATCAACCTGTCGAACTTTTGCGATGAAGTTCGATCGCCGTGATATTGCGACTCCGAGTGTCCGCTGATGAAGCGAAGCTGCTGCGATCGCTGCCACTGATCTCTCAATGCGAAAAAATTAGGCAGAAAAGCACCTAAGACTGCCTGGGTGTCAGCAGGCAGCGACGTTGTTAAAACTGCGAAAGAGTACGCCCATTCGGCGTTACGCTAACTGTAGCATGCGGGCGCAGTTCTTTATAAGCATTCACGTATCGGAAAGCCTGAAATCGCACACCTTGGAACATCTAAGTTTTCTCCTTACTAAGAAGGTGGCACCAAGTTTAGACAGAGTTTAGCCCAAGCTCACGATATGGACACCGGCGGAAGAGATGACCGGGCTCTCCACAGTGGAAGCCCAAACACCGTCAGTCGGGGCCCCGCCAGATGTCCGCCTTGCGCAGAGGCGGCCGATATTTCCGCAAGTATATACTTACCGGCTGCACTGAAGATAGCGGGACATGACAAATGACGCAGAGGCTGGGGCAGGGCATCGCAGAGCATCAGCGTATGTCGGGCGATGGAAGTCATTCCGGAAGGGCTGAGGTTTGTCACGCAGTAACGGAGTGAATTCCAAGAGAAGGCAAGCGTAGCAGGGGTGGCAGAATATTAGGCAGGCGGATGAGATTAAGAAGTTTGCAGGCATAAGGTGGGCACAGCTGGCAAATGACAGGGTTAATTGGAGGGACATGGGAGAGGCCTTTGCCCTGCAGTTGGTGTAGTCAGGCTGATGATGAACGGATGTCTGATCAATTGCTACACCTCCTCGCGGATGACGCTAGCAAGAGAGCCGGCCGTTGGTTGCGAGGGACCGCAAAACTTCTAAAGCTCTTCATGTACATTTGAGCGGATCATGTCCCGGAGGAGGTCAGGGTTGTGTCCGAATGCCGAGGACTCTGTTGCTCAAGCAGCCAGTACTGGCCTGCTCCTCAAGGACCGGCTCTTTTGCAAATACCTCCGTCAAAAACTCGGCGACAATACCGGAGGGGGGGGGGGGGTGCACGCGAGGTTAGCGAAACAATGTTCTTTAACCCCGCGCAATAAGTGGCTTAGCTTTTTTTGGCTTCCGACATAGCTGGGTCAGGCACGCGTCATGTCTTTGACATGGCGACCGTCAAGTTGGGCATCTGAATCCGAGACTACACAGCTCGCTCAGCTCGTTCCCGACGATCTGGGCTGGTGTATGAATTGAGCAGTCGAGGTCGGAACTCACGCCATGATGTCAACACATCGCGGTTCTCGTACCGCGTACGAGCGCCGTCTTCCAGGCTGAAGAAGACGTTCTGCAGCTTCGCGGCATCGTCCCACTCTTTGAATGAGGCCACGCGTTCAAACTGACCGAGCCAGACTTCCACTTCCTCAAGCTGAGTAAGGTGAAATAACTTGGGTACTCGTGAGTTCTGGAGGGTGTAATAATTTATACTTGGCATGGTTGGTCAAGGAGCAGGTACCAATAGCCCGTCCTCAGGGGGCCCGCAGCCCTATAGGTTTTCGCGGCTGAATCGGTGAACTGGTGTCGACCGGCATAGGCCCGAGGTCCATTGTACGAGGAGGGGTGTGTGACAAAGGGCAGAAAAGGACCCAGCCCCTTCACCAAATATAAGTCACGAAACCAAGCACTGAGACACAGCTCACCGGCAGCGTTCCCAGAAAAGTCCTCAAGGCGCGCGTGCAATCCTTGTCTTCTGGGTACGACCTGGAGCCACCTGGTGGCAACATTTATTCGCAATAATCTTTCGCTACTACGTCTGCAGTTGATCTAATGCCCACACCTGATACAGCCTTTGTCAAAAGTCTACAGGCAAAATTGGTTTGCTTTTGGGTCACGGCGTGCGGCTCGCTGTGCATCAACGGAGTTCGAAATCGCCTAAAGCTAAGAACAGCTCTTACCTTGGAAGGTCCAATATCTTCAGAGAAACCCCCTGGGCTCTAAACTTTTGAGTGAGGCTGCGCATCGCACAACCTGCGGTATTTTTAATTCGCTTTGGGAGAATTAAGGGGGAACTTAAGCTCCGCCTCAAGGGTATGACCCGAGTCACACGAAAACTTTACTGGGTAAAGGTCCATATATGGAGAATTGGTCATTCTCGGCTTAATTCAATTAAGTCCTGATGCTTGCTTAACTTGCTTAACTCCTTAACTTGCTTAACTCCTTATCTTGCTTAACTCCTTAACTTGCTTAAGTCCTGCTTAAGTCCTGATGCCACTGCTGGCGCAATGGTGCAGCGGTAAAGAAACGCACCACTGCCTTGGGATTTCAGGCGCTGCCACTAGTTGTGCAAATGCTCTTCGTGGGCAACCTGTCACGTCAATTGATTACTTTAACGACCACCTGCCACTGTGCGCAATTTCTTCACAATCCGGTGTTGCCGCCACAAAATTACGCTACCTACGTGGCCCACCCGCCTCCTGGGTTGCTTTTCTGACGATTTTTCGTGCATTTTTCACTCACGGTCAACGACCCCGACAACGCCAATGGCAACGCAGGATTTTTTCTGACACAAGCTCCTTAGCGCTGTCGCGTTAAAAGGTCCGAACATCAGCCCTTGCGCATACACAACTGTGTCGCTGCCGATTACTCGGCCGAACCCGGTTGCCAACAGATTGAAATGCATACTTCCAGAAAAATTTGCTTTAATCATGGTACAATAAGAGGCTTCAAGAGCTTCAACTTCGTGGTTCCTCAAATTTTCCGAAACCTCGGACGCAAAAAGTAATCTAGGAGGATTTTTGAGAAGGAAAGAGGCAGAAATTGGAAAATGATGCTACGCCTTCTCGATGTGGAGGGAGGTGAAAAAGAGAGAACAAATTTTAACGCGTTAGCGTTGTTGTTGTTGTTGTTGTTGCCTCAAAAGCGATGGCACATACCCACGATTGGGTGTTGGCCAGCTTCTGGTACAGATACAAGCACGAGAAAACTAATCCAGGTTTATGTAAAAGGGCTCATAAACATAAATGGAGGAATGTGCGAAAACAAGACACGAATTTTGAGAGACCTTGAGGAAATCGGAATGAAAATCGAGGAAAGCGTTAGCGTTCTGCAGAAAATCTATCGTCGTTGTCGGCGGCGTTGTCCCCGAAAAATCCTCGAAGAGGCAACCTAGGCGGGGCTAGCTGCGTAACACGCCACCTTCCAGCGGTGGCAGGTGCCGTGCGAAGAGCTGCGCTCATATTTCGCAGTACCTACCGTTGCAATCGTCTGCCAATTTTTTCATCCCTTGGTTTAAGTTAGCTGGGACTTCCGTTGTAATAAATGAGCTGCGTACCCTTACTGAACGCCACTGTTGCGTCTTTTGCAAGCTGTATTTAAAACTCTTTGAGCTAAAGCGCCGCTGCTAGCACTTCGCTCTGTTCTGTCGCATGCCACTAATCGAATCGAATATTCGGGCGAATACTCAATGAATATTCGATTTGTATGTGACGCCTGAAGGTAACTGACGAATATTTGTTTCGGAATCTGTTCACGTAAGCGCGCTACACGACAATAGCGTGAGTTTCACGCAGTCGAGCGAAACAGCAAACCACATTTGTAGCACTACTCTGAATTGCAGGCTGCGCAGAATCTTCTGTCCGCGCCTACTCTGGAGAAAAATGCTCGGGGCAAGGGCTAAATTTTTTTCGGCATGAAAAAGCGAAATAGATGGCGCCAAACATTTCCCAGGTCTCGTCGAACGGAGGGAGACATAAAGATTGCATATGACCCATGCCGGAAAGCTAGCATTAGTAGCACGGGCACGCAAAGAAGATAGCCGCGGAGGTACCAAAATTGTCTTGATTCCATTTAAGAACGCTAGAAAGGCTGCATGATGAGGGCTTTCAATTGAATTCAAAAATATTCTACAGAAATGTTCAGACCATGATTTAATATCTGTAAAACAAGCATCTTTAATAAAAAGACTTCGAAGGATCTGGCCACAGATAGTTATTTGGCAGTTAGGTTGTTTAAGCCTGCAACATCAATTTACTACAAAAATCACCCACAAATTCTTACCTGCATGGCAGATCCTCAGGTAGTAAGGCGTAAAATAAGCATTATAAAGAATATTGTTACTTATAAGACTGCTTAATTAAGACCTTTACAAATAGAGCTTAGGGTATAGAAGCTTTCAATATCGATAGCCGTTACACTGTTATTATAGTAAAATATGCCTCTAATGGTCATGACACTGAACATAGCGCATTTCCCGAATATGCGTCCTGTTAGCCTATATGTTCGTTTTCACAACTCATCGGTTGTAAAAGTGCCTGTTGTAAAATTAACATGGTCTCGCAACACTAGCGTGCAGCAACAATATCATATCTGCTGTATTGACGCCTCCCCGGCCGCTTCTTAACTGCGTTTTCTCACCTAGCTTATCGTCAACGCTGCATCCAGTGGTTTGTCCTAGAAGCACGAGCAAGATTGTTGTTTTCAAAAGACACATAGCTATGCAACGACACCGCTACTGGATCGACGAAGGCCATCTGTTCCCAGATCGCTATGGCGAAGCTGCCATAAAAGGGAGATCCATTCCTTCGGCTGTGCAAACACGCTCTGACGGCAGATTGAAGCGCCCAACGCGATCGCTCAATAAAGTCCGCCACCGAGACGCTCCAACGGAACGGATCCTTGTCCAAATGGGAGCAACGGCGCAACGCATTCGGTGTGCACATATCCTGCGTCTGTGAGTATGAAGTTTGCCCAGCTTTACTCAGCGCAACTAGCCTGTTCCAACAGCCCTGTTAAAGTCTACTTCAAGTGGAAGTCGTTTTGTTTTCGTATTTTCGCGAAGAATCCACTGGTTCCAGGAGTACAGACAAAAGCGCACTGCCGTTGTTATCGAGCATATGCATCCCCATGCCCTTGCGGAGGGATTGTAACGGAGATTAAAAGGCACTGTTCAAAGTGAATACTCTGACAAGGTCAGCTATAGCTTAGCTCAGCAATAGTTAGGAGGAGGACAGCGCAATGCTTCCAACGAAAAGTTGTTATCAAGGAGCATGGGCCCGTAAACAGGAAAATTGGAAAATTGGAAAGGAAACTTAAGCTCCGCCTTAAGGGTATGGCGCGATAATGTCAATGGTCTCAGGCCTATATGTGCAAAATAGTCATTACATAAGTAACATTTATGAAGATGAACATTATGAAGACTCTCTGGGATCTCATAGGTCCCTGAGAGTCCTCAGGCCGCTACAGACTGAGTGGAGCGGCGGATTAGCGATGGGGCACTGCCCTGCGAAGGCAGGTGCTGTCACCGGTGAAGATTCTGCACTCAGGTTGCTCTTCCCGAGAAACCTACCGCTATCAATCTTTAATTTAACAACTGCCTGCCACGGTGCACAGCTGGTTTGTAATCCGGTTGTCAGTTTCTGATGAGGCCTCGAGAATGCGTGACCTAGGTGGCTGACCTGCCTCCTCTCCTAGGTTGCTTCTTTGGTGATTTTTCATGGAATTTGTGGAGAAAGCTACATTGCCCACGAACTCGCAGTTTCGCCGTGTTCGCAGTCCCACCATGGTCGCACCGTACCACGTGACCAACCACGTGACTGGTCACGTCACCAATCGCGTGATGAACCGCGTGATCAGACAACCAGACTAGCCTGGATTGCAATCAAGATTAGCCAAGGCTAACCAAGCTATGCCTTAGCTTTCGCTCCGTATATCCTGGCATAGCCGAGCTAAGCCACTGCCAATTTTTTCGCTAACGGCCAACGACGCCGACGCGAACGGCGACGCTCGATTTTCTGCGACACGAGCTCCTTAACGCTGTGGCGTTAAAACACGCTGGTGGCAGTTAGGGCAGTTATAGTGCTCCCGGCGGGTCTCAACAGAAGAATGACCATCGCTATGCGCCGCGCTCAGTCAAAAGGAGCAAACTTGACAGATAAACCGTTTGAAGTTCCGACAACTTTCTTCAACATAGTAGAAAATGCCGATGGGAGACAGTTACTTAGCGCATTGTTCGTTTATCCCTAGGGAAGACAGTGATAACGCCGCTTCTACTAAGTAGCTGACCACACTAAGCACTGCTTGGCCATTTTTCAAACCATTGCGAACATCTTTTGTTGGGGATTGCAAACACCCTTTTTTAAGGTTGCGCTTAAGACTAACAAGGTACTCTGAAGAAAAAAGCATTGACTAACTTTTAATGCAGCCACAACTCCGCTTACTACACTCTTAATCAACCACAATCCACCGTAATGGAACCTTATCCACCCTACTGCGATTTATTCCAATGCAATTCCCCTTTAATGCACATTAACGTCCCTACTCCAACTGAATTCCACGCAGGTCACTCTTAATCCACCCTATTTCAAGCTAATTTAACGTAATCCACTCTTAATTTGCCACAAACGGCCAGAATCTACCCTGAATCTTTCATAATCCAAAGTGATTCAAATTAATCCACCCAATTGCCACTTAGTCAATTTAAGTTGTTTTAAATTCAACTCAATTCTACATAATCCACACTTATTCCACCGTGAACCTGCAAAATTTATTGTAATCTTGCCGCACAGGCTATGTTCACCTCAACCCATGAAGTAGTACGGCACTCGTCTCGGCCTCGAGGTTCCGTACTCGCTTCTAACGAGAAATTTTTGAAGAAATAGGTGAAAATTTTCTTCTGGTATTTTTTTCCTGTTCGTGTGACGCAGAAGCACTGCACCGAAATAAATGTAATTGCGCACGGTGGCCAGTAATAGTAGCGCATTAAAAAAATTGAAAACGAAAGTGCATAGAAAAGAAAAGAATGAAGCTTCCCTTAGCGCGTGTAATGAATCATTTTTTTTTTACTGATTCTCTTACCTAAATTTCAGTTTGGTAGGTCGCCCAAACCTCCTGCAACCTCCTCTGCTACGCAATAAGAGTTACACAATTTTTGTTAGGTCATCCCACGCTTGCATATGCAATCTGCAATTTAAATAGTCACCGCCTGGTTATGGCCAATCCCCCTTGTGGGTTGATGAGGTTCACTGGTCACTGACCAAGGTCAACAAAAAATGACGTTTCGGGAGCGCTACGGCTCCCTTGTTCACAATCACAACAAGGGAGCCGTAGCGCTCTCGAAACGTCATTTTTTTGTTGACCTTGGTCAGTGACCAGTGAACTTCATCAAGCCATGATTCCTGACCAGACGGTATGCCGTCGAACCCTCGACTACACCCCCTTGTGGGTATGTGCCATTTTGTGAGGGGAACAACAACAACAGTTCGAGCTGAGCAGCTCATCTTTCGACCAAGCGCACTCTTGTTGTGAGGGCGTCGCTCCGGCCGGCACTAATTCGCTGTAAATTGACTGACTCGCGGCAGGAATGATTTGAGATAACCCGAAAAAGTTCATAGAAGACTTGATGCTTACATGGTGCAAAGGCGAAAGAATCAGTCTCTCATCGTGAGCACTGTATCTCGATGCAGATTGCCTACTGAGAAATGAAAACAAGACGCGCCTCCGAACGGTCAGTCCACAAACGCTGAACCCATAAAGGACCGAGTGCAAAACTCGATACGAATACCTGTCACGAGCTAGCCTCCAACCTAAGAGAAATGTGCTACATACAACGAGAACCCAGCTACCACAAACTAAGATATAAGACGTCCTCTCAGCAACTATCCGAAACGAAATACAGGGCCAGGAAACGGCGTGGAAAATCTGTTTTCAACTGGTTAACGTCTGATATCCGTCATATAGCTCGTCTAATGCCCGTGTCAAAAGGCGTTTCAGAATCCATCTTCTAGGCGCAGTCAAGGAAATTCTAAAAGTAGTCTACAGAATACCTCTTCCAAACGTCGTAAAAAATTCGTCTAGGAATGAGCAAAAGGAAGACCTTTCCATAAGAATGCAGGCATTTTAGAAGATTTTTGAAATACGATTTGTAGCCCCCATTTTGTTCCCGTGAATTTTGTTCGTTTTGTTAAGCCAAAGAGGAGATAGAGCACTGTGCACTGCACAACAGTCTTGCTGCACGCTGCGAGCATAATGCTGGGGTCAGCTGCTGAAATATTTCGCGTAGATGAAGAGAAAACCATTAGAACAACGCTCTTTATTACGCTGAATAAATTATCTTATCCTAAACAAACGGCCCAAGCACCACTTGAGCAGGTTGCACTAAATAGAGTAGTGGAAAAAAAACAGCGTACCCGGAACAAATCGTGTCACCAGCATCTGATGCAGATGAGTGATGCATAAGATCCCATTCAGGATCTGCTGAGACACGCAACTTTTCCGAGCCGCAGTGACATGGACAGTATGCCTGCGCTTGTTATATCGCGAAACAGTCATTAAATAATGGCCAACCCTCCAAAAATAAAAATAAAATTGCCGTGACCGCATCGCCCATGGCACAACGGCCTAAACAGAACAAATAAATAGTGAGACACAAGAAGATCGTGAACTTTCCCGCCTCCTTGCACAGACTGTGTGACACACCGATTGTTCTTTCATCTCGTAACGGCTTCTGTGAGCCACAAAATTATTGAAGAAGTGGTTGCATCTCGAGAACAGAGCAAATAAGCAAAATACGCGCAAAGAAATGCGTCGATATTTTTTTGACTCAGATGTTTCTTCAGCCCGCTCCTTGGCATGCACATGGCGGCTTCGCCTTTGAGAAAAAAAGTAATGGCGCGTTAAGTCGAGCTCTGGTCCAGAGCAAATAAATTAGCGCACATTCTGCGCCTGTCCGTATATCATTTCTCCGTGTTTATGTAGTCTTCTCGCCTTCGTAGGCGAGGAGGCCACATAAGCACGGCGAATCAATTATTTTTGCAAGCGTAGCAGCACATTCTCTACACTAATTTCGTAAAAGAACACGCATGCATGAATGCGAACAAGGTAGCAGGAGTACTGTGGCAATATTAGAGCGTAAAGACTCACAATTCTGCTGCCCTTTAAAACGAGCCCGGATCGAAACTGGAGATTTGAGAACGGAATTGTGGGTGGATTGGGCGCGTATAAACCCATTGAGGCAGACGGGACGCGGAACGAGTATGAGTTGTGGCGTTTCCTGAGTGATAATCCAGGACACGTGGGCGATATGGGTCGAATGACCAACTTAGCGCCTCACACCCCAGCTGCTGCCGGACACGGACAACGGGCGGCGGAATATGCGGTGGCAGGTAAGTTCATATGACACCCGCTAGATCAGAGGAGCCTCCAGGCCCACATACGATGGTATCTGCTGTAGTCAGCTGGTGACCTCATCTGCTGCGCCGACACCAGCCCTCGGAGACATTTTAGGGCCACCGCGGCATCCAGAAATCACGATCTACCGTAGAGTCCCTGCTATCAGCTTCGTCCAGGTAGCAGTAGTGCATGGAGGAACCTTTGCACGGAGACAAACTGCAGCTGGGTGATTCCACGAGGACCAAACTGCCCAAATATTTGAATTTTTTTAACGTTCTTGAACATTTTAATTATTGCGCGCACATTATTCAGTAGGCCAACAGGGAGTTTTGTTTTGCAAAAATGCTTATATTTCAGGAGAAAAAAATTGCAAACGATGTCGTGGTAGAGGCAGCACTTTCACGCACAGCTCAATTTCGAAAATTGCCAATAATGTAAGAATGAAGATATGCAAGACATGATGGATATATTTTTTGTGTTGGAAGTAGAGGTGAGAAAGAATACATCAGGTTTATTTCCGCCATTTTGAATAAGATGTCGCCTGCTAGAAAAAATTTCGAAAATGACACGTCTCAGATAAGGCTATTATCAAGATTTTTTTTCCGCAAATAAAAAGCACTTCTTCAAATTTGGGTCACAGATGAGCATCGAGGTAGTAAAAAATTGTACCCCTTTCTTTGCTATATAACCTAGGGAAGCTGAAGAGGTATTGCCCTAAACCTGGGATTTTTATTATAGTAGAGTTTTTCAAAAATAAAAAAAAATCATTTTCAATTTTTCTTAAAACTTTGAAACAATTCTCTAGAAGGAGGCGAAAAAAAAATACGAAAAACATGTTGCATTATTTCATTTCGAACAAAGTTATCCAAGCTCAAACTTGCAGATTCTTGAGCATTGGCCGGAGCGCCTAACTGAAGGGGTGGCAGCAGCAAACGCATCCTCCGCTGTTATATATTTTCTCCAAATCCCAAGACTGAGACCAGTTATATCCAGAGAGAGCACACTTAATTACTTTTTGTGTAGAAACATCAATCTGTGACTTAAGCAAGATTCGGTGGCTCTTCTACAGCTGAGTGCGGGTAACAACTGGGAGTGCGACCCATAGGAATGCATGTAAATAAAAGTTTTGAATGTAATTTTTTTACTGCACAGTGCATATACGAAATAAAGCTGTACACCATGAACTGGTGGGTGAGTTGGTCAGACATAGTTCTTGTAAACCAGCGCAACGGCTTGAAGCCAAACAGAAAGGGACAAAACTTTCTGTTTGGCTTCGAGCCGTTGCACTGGTTTACAAGAAGCATATATGAAGCCGTGCGTGTTCCCAGGCCCTCGCTTTGTCGTTCCAATCCAGGCAAAGAGTGGATAACTTTATTTTGTAATTCGCGTTTGATTTAAAAATACATTTAGGTTTCGTTTTTAGCCGGTATTGATTTATTTTGATTGGTTATGCTGGCTAGTGCTGGATTGGTTATAGTTGTGCTGGAGCAGGCATTCCCTCAGCTTATGTACAATTTTCTTTAAGCTTTTACGCATCACAGAGAACACAAAATGAGTAAATGAGGTCCTTCTTTATTAAAAAAAATACGAAAACACTTTCTCGAGACTAAAGTGTGAAACGGCGGAAGCGTGACACCATTGCCAATGGCGATTTGTTGCGTTGGAAACACCACGGAGGCATACAGCTCGTACACTGTTATGTGAACGTTTATGTTTGCTATGTGAAGCCCTCTTTTGATGTCCTGTACAGGCAACGCGAGCGCTCTGACGCTTTTTAAGTGACACGGACATTGCCTCGTGTTTGTGATGTTAGAAAATGTGCCTTGTTTTTTTGAAGCACGTTTTCATCTGCCTCCTCCCATCATCATCATCCCCTCTCGTGACTCTCTTTTTTTCTGCTCTTGCCGTTCCCCAGTGCATAGTAGCAGGCCAGATATATATTTTTCGGGCCAACCTCTCTGCCTTTCCCATCAATAACCCCCCCCCCCCTCTCTCTCTCTCTCTCTCTCTCTCTCTCTCTCTCTCTCTCTCTCACTCTTTTGATGTCGCCGTCTTTTGTTCTGACAAAAAGAGTGTGCTTGAGACATTTCATTTTACTGTAGAGTTTTGCGAGGTATCAGGTGCGGCTCTTAATCTAGATAAATCCAAAGGGTTTTGGTTGGGTCATTGGGGTACAACGCCAAGTCATTATGGCGACATAAGCTGGCACTGCGGGACCCTTCACTACCTGGGTTCCTCTTCACCAAATTCGCCACAGTGGCGCCTACCGGGATTTACAGATAGTCTCCATGAGGCGACCAACCCAATATTGGATGGGTAGGGAACTGTCAGTGTTTGCCCGGGCTCAAGTCTTCAACATTTTTTTATTTGCAAAACTTGCCTATGTATTGCAGGTTCTCCACTGTGCGAGGAAGGAATTGCAGGTGTTTCACAGAATATTTTCTACATTTTTATGGCGTTCCCAATGAGAAGCCATGCGTCGCGATAACCTTGTTCTTTCTCTAGAGTCTGGTGGAATCGGTCTTGTTCACTTATTCGTGCATCAACTTGTTTCGCGTTTTTTTGCTTTTTCAAATCATCAAACCACCCCTTTTTAGTAGCTGTGCTTATCAGGCGTCTCAGTGCTCACTTGCCTTTCCTATCCGCACCGACGGGACACACTCGTGAGTGGCCTTTATGAGGATTCCGTAAGGAAGTTGCTGACACCTTCAATTTCCCCACTGTGCGCTTTTCTTTAGACCACCTGTATAGCCTCTCCAGAAGGCAGATGACTCAGACACTTACAGAGTCTGAGTCATCCTTTACGCTTCTTACAGAGTATTTGTTTCCTATACCGTTGCATCGCCAACCTTTTCTGGAGTTCCTTGATACCAGTGTTTTAAAACGTGTTTGCGAATGTGCATTCCTTCTCCTGCAAAAACATTCTTCTTTAAACTGCACATATCTACGTTGCCTGTGAAGGCATCGCTTCATGCCAAAGAGATGCTTGCACCATGGACGGTGAATTGAGTCCTGTGCAATATGCCGAAGACAATTGACCATTGATTTATTCTGTGAACTGATGCTATATTCTTCTGGGACATTTTAAAACGAACAATTAAGAAGGACGTTGATATTACACTATACAGTATCCGTTTTTTTGCCAGTGGAGAAAAACAGGGTTGTGCCATATGATCTAATTATGTTGCTGGGACTATTTAGTCTCTGGAAGAGCCGCATGATGGACCGCCACGCCGAATCACCACGGTCGTTGAAATCTTTGTTTCGTGAACAATGCGCTTTGGTGCGGAGAGTATATGCTGCCCTGCAAGAGCCGCCTAGCTGGCTCCCCTGTCTGGATGCATGTGCGTGCCTCCCACACTTCTGATGTTTTGGAAGAAGGGATCATGAAGTGATAAGGTGGCCTGGTGTTTTGTGGCCTAAGCTTACTTAGACTTTTCTTTTCGGCGCTATTTCCGTGCAATGTAAATAAAAGAAGCCGCCGTGGCGGAGTGGTTGCGTCTCCGCCTCCAACGCCAAAGGCCATGGTTCGATTCCCAGCCTCGACACAAGTTTTTTTTTTCATTCAGTGGGTGTGTGGGGGTACGACAGTGACGTCACGACATAGAGGAGACCAGTCAGGAGGCTCGAAAGCTGTGACACTTTCTGCTAACGGCAGATGACGTAGACAATGAGCCATTAATGGCCTCCGCCTTTATAAATGACAATAACAGCCTTATTACACAATGCGGATTCGCAAAACAATTTTAAGAAGAAGGCCGAGAAGAATGCCGAGCCGAAGCAGCCCGCCAGAATTACATGTGCCTTTCTGTAGAAACGTCTGTCGTTTATTATTTGTCGTAAAGAGGGCAAATTAGAAGCCGTCCTCAATACCGTGCGTACACCACAAGAAGCACGCCAAAATTGAATGCTTTCCCGTCAAGACTTTTGTAATCTTTAAGACGTCCTAAATATGGCAAACTTAGAACCAGACTTTTTCCTTATGTCTATAATGAGGCCGAAAACCCCGCCACAATAAGATGCCTTTCCTGCCGAAACTTTTATAGGTGCTAGAGCATTGTAGGCACAGAGAGGCCGCTGCAAATATGCGTCGACGTCGTTCGCGTCTCCGAAAGTCTTAGAAGAAGGCAACTACCTTTGATGGGAAGGCCGCAAATCTTTTGCAGCGTGTTCGCCTCCTCCAGAAACCGCACTAAATCAAGGGAGCCCGGCGTCAGGTGACGCCGGTCCTCCTGCTTCTGATATTATTTGGACACCACTACCGATGTCTTGTACGCCTACTGGGTCAGCGACGATGCCGACACCGGCTCCAGACAAAAGACACGTTCTGTACTGTGCCCAAGATGTTAAAGCAATTGAAATGCTCACGTCCTTCATGAATCTCATGCGTGCTCTGCTTTCCAGCCTGCGCACGCCAGCAGCACACAACGCACTGCAAGTACAGGATGCGCTGCATCCAGCTCTTGTGGCTGAGATGAACTGCAGCCCCAAGGGCTGCAGCCAAAAACCTCCACATGAACCACTGGGATTGCTGACAGCTTTTTGCGATCGAGACACCCGCTGTGTTGCGTTCTGGACCGCCTGGATCCTCGCCCATTAACAGAAGATAAGATTCTTGTACCGTGGCTGCAGCAGTCGACTGCTCTCAAGGCCAACTACACCCTTCGTGAGGGCGCCTGGCTTGAATGACAAACTTTGACTGTGCTCCTCACCTCTCCTCCATTTCCCTTTTCAATCCTCTCATCCCTTCTTCCCAGTACAGGGTAGTCAACCGGGACACCATTCTGGTTAACATCATTATTATTGTTGTTGTTAGCCTATCAAAATATGGCACATACTTACACTGGGGGATCGGCCAAGAATCGGGTGACTATTAACCTGTATTGAGGTAATTAAAATTAAAAGCACGCGGGAAAGCAACACCGGAGGATTCTTCCTCATGAACCGAAAAGGGATGAAAGTTTTGATTTCAAAATTAATAATAATAATAATAATAATAATAATAATAATAATAATAATAATAATAATAATAATAATAATAATAATAATAAAGAGACGGACTGGAAAGCTTTATTTAGTCAAAATGTACTAATTGAGAGGAAAGAGAATTTTGTGACCATTAGCATGGCAGTCGGTGAGATTCTAGCAGGAAATTTAGAACAGCGGTACAAACATGTCTGTGGCTGATCCCAAATATGGTGGCGCCAAATGATAGCAAGAGCGGGCTGCTTAAACTAAGGCCAAGGGGCCGCAAGGGCTCCTCCAGCAACCTTCTTCTCAAAGAGGCGTATCGGCGACAATAGAGCAAAAAATGCTCAATGGATTCAAGCTCAGGGCAAAATGCACAAAGGGGAGAGAGCGCCAACTCCGACCTGTGTAAATAGAAATTTAGAGGAGGTATACGGCGCCGGCAGCCTCGTCACAGATACTTCAAGCTGCCGAGAATGACAAAGTTGCCTGTTCCAAGAATATCTGTGATGCTGATAATCCGCCGATGTTACAAGTGCTATGTCTTGAAAGCACAAGCTGATGGGCGAGTTGGTTATTCATAGTTTGATTTGAAGCAGCGCAAGGCCGAAAGCCAAAGAAGAGAGCCGAGAATGAAACGGACGACACAGCGCTGAACTAACAACTGACATTTATTTGGCACGCTGCACGTATAAATACATTCAGGCACCAAAAAGGAAAACAAAGCAAAGAGCTCATTCATGCACTGGGATTCTGCAAGCCAACACAAGCTAAAATGTGCGATTCAGGAAGCGAAGTTCTTTTTGAGATAAAGACACACGTCGCCGAAACCTAGATGCTGTAATATAGGCTGTAGCCGGGATGATAGGCAACAGGGGGCCGCTTAGGGAAGCCTTTGCGAGGGTATCAGCAATCTCATTAACTGTCACACTGCTATGACCGGGAACCCATACCCAAATGCGGAGGAAGCAGGGACAAGAATGTGTTGAAAATGGGACCGTCAACACGCGCGGCGAGGGACGAACACAGAGATAAAGAATCGGTAATTGCAGCCACTGCGGCAATAGACGGGTCTAGCTTGCGTAGACCAGGTACTACTGCCAGAGACTCTGCTTGAAAAATAGGGGTGAAATCTGGAAGCCGCATTGAAAAAAACCAGTCTAAATGCGAACAGAATATTCCCACACCTGCCTTTTCATTGTACTGCGATGCGTCGGTTGCTATTGCAATTTTTGTAGGTAGGGTCCTTAGATGGTCGTTCAGTAGACCATTTAGAATACAGGGTGGCAAAAGTTTTGCATTTTGGGGGTAAATATCGTAGAAAACAATGTGGACGGCGTGCCCTCTGCATAGCGCAGGAAGGATGTCATAAATGTTGACATCTAAAGGCTCAAGTAATCTTTGCACAAACACTACCTGTGGGGTATATGAAAACGTGGCCAGGGGGCACTAAAAAATGAGGTCGGCTGGCAACAGAAAATGCTTTGTGCACGGTGGAAATGAGATTCGTAGATTGTTAGGTAAGTCAGCACAGTTAAAATTGAAGTTGAGATAAGAGAGAGGGTATGCGGGCTTCAAGATACAGCTCATTGGTAGCTACAAATTTTGGGGGGCCGAGGAACATCCTAAGTGCTTCCCTCTCTTCCTAATGTTGTCTACCTCCTGGAATGTGGCACCTGTAAAGCTCAGTACATAGGGCAGACAGTTACACCGTTCAGAATTCGCTTCAACAACCACAGATCACACGTGCGGACACAGCCAAATCTCCCACTTTCAAAACGCATCAACAACCTTGGGCACCCATTCGATAACTCTACAGCTATTGTACTCCAATCGGGGTTCAAAACAAATTATGACCACGAGAGCTGTGAATCGTACCTGATTCACAAATTTAACACATTCTCGAGCGGCATTGACGAAACAGTAGGCCGGCTATCATGCTTACACACTCAATAGATGTAACAAATAGTTATTCCAGACTTCTAGAATAATAATTATCCCAGACTATCCCAAATAATTATCCCAGACTCATAGAACAGGCGGCAGCATGCATAACAAGCATAGCTTCCGACGTGTTTTCTTTTTTTGACTTGCATTGTCCCCATTTTTTTCACTTGCATTGTCCCATATTTACTGCTATTTTCTTTCCCCTTTTTATTATTATTGTAATCTTGTATTGTCGCGCATTGTATTATATTGTCACCCATTTGCTGTTATCCCCCCTCATTTTTTTGCTTTCATGTCGGTCTTCGCTTCATACATTGATGAATTGCCGTGGTGACCATTACATTGTTTACTCTGAATGGTCATTTGTCTTGCGGTAGATTGTACTTCCGACTCACTGCAGTTCGTTCCTGGTGTTGGATTTATTGTTAGCCTCGTCTTTTGCCTGTATCTGTATGCGTGTGTACGGAGTGCCCTTCTAAGGATTGATTAGGAACTTGTATTTTTTATTTCTCTCGTGTTGCCACAACCCTTGTCTGAATGGATATTTCCATGTCTTGTACAATGGCTCTTCTTTTCTTTTTTTCCCCTAATTTTCTTTCTTTTTCTTAGTCTTTTTTGTTTTTGTGTTTTTGTTTCTTTTTTTCTCTTCTTTTTGAGGCCTCGTTGGCTTTGCTCTTTACCCCCCTCCCTTCCCCCCTACCAGTTCCTCTGGAATGTTGCCTTCTGCATGTACAGGGGTCAAGCCCTTCATGCTAGTCACCAAAATGCGCCCTTCACGCCTTTCCAAGGCAGCCCTGAGGTGGTGGAAAAGAATCCTCCCTTTTTTGGAGTCGCCCTTGAGCTGTGGTGCAGCGCGGACGTGCGTCGCATGGGCTCCGCAGACTTTTACTTCCCCGGACCTTCTCAACCCACAAGGCCCCCAGATTTTGGCAGAAGCTTAGAGGAAACACAAGCTGGACCACTGGGACACCGAATTCAAGACGGTGGGACCAATTTTTGGTTTTTTACCGGAGTTGGAAGATTCCAGGTAGCCGAGCGGGCGCTAGGCCTAACGAGGCTTAGCTCGACTACGGGCGCTCGAGGGCACCCCGGCTCGCCCCGAGGCGACGATGCAGCCTGGTACGGGTCCCCGCCCCACGAATTACCCTAGTTTTGAACCGACAACGAGCAGACTAGCCCAGAATTTATTGGAAGCCCAGGAAATTGACGAGGACTACCTCGACGCCACCGACTCCGAGAACTCGGCAGACGGGGAAATCGAGGATGCCGCCATGCGAGAACAGCAACAAGATGCCCCATGGCAAGACGAAGCAAATTGGGAATTGTCCCTGTCCAAACGCCAAAAGAAGCGCCAACGGAAGAACGAATGGAACACTCTCGGGAATTTTCCACCGACCGCTCAAGGTGTCCTCGGCGGAAAAACCCCGGCCAATGCTCCGTCGGCAGCTGGTGCGACAGCTGACGCTACTTCGAACAACGACGGGAAGGGAGCGCCGAGGCGGCCTAGGCCGAGGCTGCCACCACTCCCCAAAGACGATTTCAAGATCATTCTGCGACCGAAGGGACTTGCAGTCAAGTCGCTCCAGACTCATCAAGTAGCCCGCACCGTAGCGGTAGCATGCAACCACGAATGTAAAGGAGAAGATCTGATCATCAGGCTTCGCACCGGTTCCAACATCATAATAGTGAGCACGGCAAGCGAGATGGCCGCCCAACACGTGAGACGCATTTCCAGCCTCACTTTGGGGGAAAGCTCATGCGAAGTAAATGCTTACGTGGGTGCCCCGGAAGACACTCGCCGCTGTGTGATACACGGAGTGGACCCCGGGACATCGCCGGAAGAATTGAAAGCCAGCCTACGAGTGCGCACTCAAGGAGTTAAAATCCACAGCGCTCGAATGCTAGGACAATCCAAGTCGGCTGTCATCACCTTCGACGGTCCCATAGTCCCGAAGCAAGTCATCTATTATGAAGGCGAGATGTGGTGCTACCCGTATCACCCCACGCGGCAGGTATGCTACATCTGCGGTCAACAAGGCCATCGGTCAGACGTGTGCCCGAATCCGGAAGCCAAGGCGTGCAAGCAATGCGGCACGCAACATCCGGCGGAGGGCCACCAATGCACACCCAAATGCTTGATCTGCGGCGGCAGCCACGTCACCGGAGCCAAGGAGTGCAAGGACAAACTGAAGAAGACTAGAGAACTGCGCAACAACCACGGCGGCAGCGGAGGCGGCGGCGAAAGCCACGACGGCAGACGACGCAGTCGGGACGACCGCGGAAAGAATCCGCGTTGGTTCAGCTCTGAGGGGGAGACCTCGCGGAGCCGTTCGAGATCCCGGGCGTCACGGAGCCGGTCGAGGAGCCGTTCACGGTCCTTCCCGCCCCTGGTGCCTCTGGTTGGCCAGCAACAACAGCAGCAAAAGCAGAAGAAACCCGCAAGGAACACCGGATGCCAAGGTGAGCTGGGGAGCAGGAAATCCTTGGTTTGCTTTGCACTCGGGTGGGGAAGCTAAACAGAACACAAATACAAACAACAATAACGCGCCCAAGCACCAGGAGGACGCGAACAAAATTATCACAGCCCTAAGACGCGAACTAGAGCTCGCCCGTGTCAGACAGAGCGAGCTAGAACGCCAGGTAGCCGAGCTCACGAAGGCAGTTAGGGAACAGAGACCAAACAGCCCTCGGCAGCCGCAACCCGAGAAAATCCAACTGTCACCCTCGCCGCAAGCAGGCAATTAGGATTTCAACAACTTCAAAGCTGAAATGCAGCAGATGATGCAGCAGATGATGCAACAGATGCAGCTGCAAATTATAGAGATACGGAGCTCAATCCGCAAGCAAAACTTCACTGAGAATATTAGAGAGAAGGCATATCACCGTCCCGCGTTGGCGGCCCTCGCCAACACGACAACTACCAACACGGAAGCTTAAACATGGCCAACAAAATCTTAAGCAAACAAGAAAACCTAGAAATTTGGCTATGGAACTGCAGAGGCTATAGGAGGAAGCAAGACCTACTTCCTACTTCAACAGTACATTCACACACAGCAAACGCCACCCGACATTATAGTGCTTCAGGAAACGGGCATCACCCCAACCCTAGGAGGATACACGTGCTACGAAACCCAGGAAAAAGGAAGGAAGGCAATCCTTGTCAACAAAGCGATCATAGCCATAAGCCACGACAGGATAGCTGAAACGGACATAGAACATGTGATCATAGAAATTATTCCACAGAAACAGAGGAAAAGGGGCAGCATTTTCATCGTTAATACCTACAGCCCGCCGAAACAGAGGAAAGCCAAATTCCAAGAGCTTTCTCAAGGCGCCAGCAAACTGGCATAGGGCAACACGCTAGTCGTCTTAGGCGATTTTAATGCCCGGGATAAAAGCTGGGGATACAAGAATTTCAATGTTAAAGGAAAGACATTAGCGGTAACGGCAGAAACTGCAGGCTACAATTTACTCACCGACACAGAGACTCCGACCAGAATAGGCAACAGTGTCAGTACCGGACCTCACCTTCATTAAGGGTCCGGTACAGGCGCAATGGGAAAACCTGATGGAAAATCTGGGGAGTGACCACTACATAATAAAAACCCAAGTGACCTCCGACCGACTAAAGCGGCAACTAGGCACGGCTAAAATCACAGAAACGGCTTTAGAGAAGCATGCGACGAACACCTCATCAAAGGAGGGATTCAGTCGATAGAAGAATGGGGAAACATACTCAAACAAAGACAAAATGAGCACACCAAAGAGATCAAGAGAACAACACAGACACCCGAAGTAGACGCCAGGCTCCTTAGGCTATGGGAAGCCAGACGTGGTCTAATCAAGAGGTGGAAGAAACAGAAACCCAACAGGAAGCTCAAACTTAAAACAGAGGAGTACGCAGTACAGTTGGCGAAAACGAACTGGCAGCAATTCAGTGACTCCCTCAACGGAACTCTGGGCACAGCTAGGACATGGCATATCCTGAAAGCGCTCATCGATCCCACCAAAACCAAAGCAGAAAACAATAAAGCAATATACCGATTAATCCACCAGTTCGAAGGAACCGATGAGGAACTCCTGGACAAAGTGCGCATCAAGTGCTTCGGGGACACAAATCCGAGAACCTATGCAAGAGATTATCGGGGGAAAGAAAATCCAAACCTAGATAGACCCATCACACGAGAAGAAGTCTATGCAGCAATTCGAAGCACAACTAGGAATACGGCAGCGGGTGCGGACAAAATCAACAACGCACTCATCCGCAACCTCAGTGACGAGCTAGTCGCAGAATTAACCGATTTCCTCAACAAGCACTGGGCAGCGGAGACCGTTCCCGAGGATTGGAAGCATGCAAAGGTGGTTATGACTCCAAAACCGGGTAAAAGCAACAAATCGAAAACCTAAGACATATCTCCCTCACATCGTGCCTCGGCAAGCTGTACTAGAGAGTGGTAACATTAAGGCTACAACAATACATGGAGGATCACGAACTCTATACCCACAGTATGTTCGGATTCAGGGCGAAGCTGTCAACAAATCAAATAAGGAGTTCTAAGTAACGTCCCTAGGGACGGAGAGAACGTAATAATGGCACTGCATATCAAAGGAGCTTTTGACAACGTAATCCCCGAAGCCATCCTGACAGGCCTGGACGATCTGAACTGCGGCAGGAGGGTCTTCGGTTACGTCAAAGCTTTCCTCTCAGATAGAACAGCGTCGATAGGGCTGGGAGAACTCCGCTCGGAGAAGTTCCACACCCCTAACAAGGGAACTCCCCAGGGCTCGGTCATCTCACCTACACTTTTTAAAGTCGCAATGATCAGCCTTGCAAAACAACTTAAAGGGAAGCTGAAGCACTTTTCGAAAAAAAAATGAGTTCTTTACGTCATTTTGTAGCTTTTAGTTTGCTGAATCAGAATATCTCATTGAAAACGAGCGGAAATAAACGCAAAAAGCTCTTTTTTGGAAGTAAACGCGCCCCATCGCCCCAGGGCGCCGAGCGAACGCCGCTCCTGCCCGCGATTGGTCGGGACCGTCGTGACGTCATCCACGGGGCGCTCTGGCCGGCACCGACGGCGTTGCTGCGTCGCGCGTTGCTTTAGCGGGCTTTTAAGGACTGCGTTTTGGAAATTATTGGTAATTCAAGCAGTGTTGAACAGTTTGGACATTGACCAGGCATGTTCGAGCCATCAGCAGCTTCCGAAAACGGCGGAACCAACGACGCCGCGCAGTGCGCCGGCAGCGAAAGTCGCGACATTTTCACGTGTTGGGAATCTAGACTGGATGGATGGGTGGATGACAGCTTTTATTTCCGCCGGAAATGGAGACTCCTTACTACTCACCGCCCCCGGCATTCAGGCCTGGAGTGCGGGGGGTCGGAGCCTCCGTGACTAAAAGCTAACAAAGAGATTTTATCTCTTTTGCGGCATAAGCAGCCAGGCGGATTGGCTTGTTTCTGCCGAGTGGGTTCTTCGCTACGCAGCAGGGCTTCCCAGTTTTCTCTGCTATCAATATCTTCGTCTACTCCGGGGTAGTCGGCGCATTCCCATATTCTCTGCTTCCGGGTAACCGTAGAACCGCCGGACTGTCAGAACCTGGACGAGCGCGTGCAAACATATTCCGAAATCGTTAAGAACTACGGACTAAACAGAAAACTGGTGCCACCACCTGATAAGAAGCTAAGTAATAGAGAAGCAACCACATGACGGCGCCTGCATGCCGGAAATTTCTTTTATTCAGTATGGGCCTTTCACATCCTACAAGGGTAACACGAAAACCAAATCTCGACTGATAGGCATGTTTTGCGTAGTTGCATGCGCGTGCATATGTTTTATGTAGGTGCAAGTGGCAGCAAAAAAAGTAAATTGCGTCAAACGTTTTTGTGTACCGCTGCTGCATAAAAGCCTGGCCACCAACTGCTCGTAATGCCTGTAAACATGGTCTAAATCAGATCACCGGCACGCTTACACCAGTCGCGCGAGGTAAACAATTTTTGTACACTTATTTATAGTTACTTGCCTAATTACCCCTGAAGGCCTTTTCGAACTACAAAATAATGCCAAACTAGATGAGTTGGAGTGGGTTCACTGCTGTACTGCAGCGCGAAGAGACGAGGCGACCGGGTGGAAGCTCCCGTGTGCGTTTTCCTTCTGTCGCATGTTCGGGCTACTGTTCAACCATGAAACTTATGCACTTAACCTCCTGCGTTCTTTTTTTGCATGCTGAACACGTTTTTGAACCATAACTATGGCTGCGTTTTGAAGCTCGCAGTGCTGCTCATCAAAACTACACTGCTGCGAGATATACTTGCTGTTGTTGCATATCGAGATAACGAGCAGAATTACTTGTGGCAGATATAATGGTACCGCTGCTCGACCACTTTGCCGTTCTGACTCAAGGACAAATTTGTATGTATTCTGGCGCCGTTGTCGATCGTCAGCCATGACCAAGGGCTCATGAATGCAAATGTTTGCTTTGCTCAAGAAAACTAGGCTTATATAATGGGATCTTTTGTCCAGTTAGGTGCAGCTGCATGTGCTGCGCAATGATGAAAGGTTAAGAGATTTTCTTGTGCTGCCATGAGGTGCAAGCAATCAGGAAAAAGCAAAAACGCACACAGTGCGTAACGAGCTGAAAAAAGTTCAAGAGTGTGTGCCTTAAAGACAGTGCTGGAAGTGGCCTTAGCTCAGCGTGGATGTGAACCAGCTGGAAAAAGCAGAGTTTACAAACTGGTAAGAAATAATATAACGAAAAGAGAAATATTGATGCACATATTTTGTGCAGGCAGTTTCGGCGTGCTGCGTACCACCAGATTGTCTGGTTAACGCGGAAGAGGCTGGGGGAGAACAACCGACGGATTTACCAAGCCGTGTGCTGAGCGCTGTTCGAAAGGAGTACCATACCAAAACTGGTTAATATACAGGCTTAAATCATTACACGGAACGCCCGAACGAGAGCAAGTAAACGGCACTGGCAGAAGATTACGTCGATCTGTGGTTCCGTAAAGCGCGGGCCGCAGCGAAGCAAGCGCAGCCGGACGGCCGGCCGACTCTCCGTGAATGGCGTCACTTCCGCCAGTTCTCCGTCTCTGCCGTCCTCCCACCCGGATCTTCCGGAAGCGACGAGGGCGTGTCGCAGGCTGGTTTTTAAGAAGCGATTGCAGCTCTGTTTTCGGATAGAATCGCGAAAAAATTTACACACATGATTTTCAAGGTCCTTTCTTCCCAACCGCCGCGTTTCATGCGATTTGAAAACCGTTCCAGCTTCCCTTTAAGGAAGTCGAAGGAATGCACCATGCCATGTATGCCTACGACATCACCATCTGGACAAATGTGGGCTCACTAAAAGAAAACGAAGAAAGACTACAGGAGGCCGCGACCTGCGTAGAGAACTACGTAAAAGCGAGAGGGCTCGCATGCTCCACCGAAAAATCAGAACTGCTCAGAGTCTGGAGAGGGAAACAAAACCGCACAGTCCCGAACAGCGACGAGCTTAGGCTCAACGTCTACCTAGAGGGAAAACCCATACCAGAGAAAACACTCATAAGAATCTTGGGCATGTGGATACAATCAAACCAACGGTGTGCACATGCACTTGCTCTACTCAAAGCTTCCACCCTACAAGTTGCCCGCATGATCACGCGCGTCTCCCATAAACGATCGGGCATGCGAGAAGAAGACACGCTAAAGCTGGTCAGGAGCCTGGTGATCAGCCGAGTCACCTACAGTCTTCCATTCTACAACCCAATCAAAAGCGAAATCCAACAGATTGATGCCATTATACGCAAAGCATACAAAACAGCACTCCATCTACTGCAATGCACATTCACAGAGAAGCTTTTAGCACTAGGACTTCATAACAACTTTGAAGAACTGAGAGAGGCACAACACGTCGCCCAGTTGCAGAGACTACAGCAGACTCCGCCTGGCAGGGAGCTCCTGCAGAAGTTGGGATGCAACGAACAAATTCAAGAAATCGAGCGAACCGCGACTATCCCGGACGGCATACGAGGCACAATTAGAGTGACCCCCATCCCCAAGAACATGGACCCCAACCTACACGAAGAACGCAGAAAGGCGAGAGCCGAGTACATCCAAAAATCACTAGCCCGCCAGACAACAACGGTGCATGTGGACGCAGCCACATACCCCAGAAGGACGGGACGAAACAACCCCAACGCGGTAGCGGCTGTGATAAACTCTGACATGCGGGAAATCATCAGCGCGTCGCTACGGGACTGCACGGTAGTCGAGGCTGAAGAAGTGGTCGTCGCTCTAGCGGCAGCGGAGGGCTATCGGACTAAGCGATCCTTAACAATACTAACCGACTCTCAAACGGCATGCCGAAAGTTCATGTTAGGCAGAATAGGTCACAAAGCGCTCCGCATACTCCGCTCTGGGGACCGACCCAAACAAAGCACAGAAGAAGAACCAATAAAACATACGATGGCATGGACGCCGGGACACGCGGGAGTGGAAGGCAACCAAGCGGTCGACAGGGTAGCTGGAGGGTACACTTTTTACCGCACTCCCCCCCACAGGCGACCTCGACGAAGCCGAACCTGTCCCTAGAGATTACTCGGCAATCTTAAACCACTACAAGGGCTGTAGGAAACGGTACCCCCACCACATAAATCTCTCTCCGGGGAAGACGCCGTCGCCTGGAGGCTGCTACAGACGGGCTCATACCCGAATCTAAATACACTCAACAAAATACAACCCACACAATACACAGACAAATGCCCATGGTGCCATGAAACACCCACGCTCTATCACATAACGTGGGCCTGCCAGAAAATAGATGTGGCACCAAAAATACCAAACCCGAGTGCGGAACAATGGGAAGGAATGCTCTCCAGCGACCGTCAGGACGTCCAACTTGGGCTAATTCAGCGAGCACAGCTGGCAGCGGCATCCAGCGGAGCCCTGGACTAGGGGCAGACGACCATTGCTAAGAAGACGGACGACACACCTGACTCCGCCAAATTGCTCACCTACTCTCTAGAGCTCAATAAACGTTTTCCTTCCTTCCTTCCTTCCCTTTTTTTTTTTAATGTCCTATTTTGTATTCTGTCGTTTTTCCACCACCCTTTTCTGAATGCATATTACCAAGCCTTGTACAATGGCTCTTCTTTCCTTTTTTCACTACTTTCTTTCTTTTTCTTTTTTCGTCTTTTTTCTTTATTAGAGGCCTCGTTTGCATTCCTCTTTAGTCCCCCTCCTCCCCCTCTCCTACCAGTTTCTCTGGAATGTAGCTTCCTCCTTGTACAGGGGTCGAGCCCTTCACGCTTGTCACCAAAATGCTGAGAAGAGCGACACCTCGAGGGCCTTTCCAAGGCAGCCTTGAGGTGGTGGGAAAGAATCTCCCGCTTTTTTATATTTTTATTATCTTAATCTTTTTATTCTTTTGTTATTAAAAAAAATTTTTTTCGGCCCCTTGGGAACGCCTGCATTCAGGTTAGGAGACGCCTTCTTAGATTGTCACCGATTCTCTCTCTTCCTTTGTTAAAAAAAATCTTCTTCCTGGTCTCTTCCCTCCCCCCCCCCCCCCCCTAGTGTTTTGAACTCGTGCTTTGCTGTAAACTTGTAAACTTTGTACCTCGCGCACGCCCTATAAAAACTGCGTGTTTCAAACGCTGTACTACACTCGAAAAAGGCTGGTCCTCCAGCCGAAACGTCGTGAATTAAATCCTGTTATGTTTCTTCAATTTTTAGTGATTTTATATTATATTGACGAAATCAGCTGCCAGAAATCACTTTTGAATATATATATATATATATATATATATATATATATATATATGAGAGTCCCATTCAGCAAAAACCCGCCGTCGTCGTCGGCGGCCTAGCGAGCGAAAAATTCACAGAGCAGATGGCGCACTTGACACGTGGTCACGTAGCCATGTAATGTTATCACAAGAAGCCCAACGTGGCAGGTCGCGGTTTAAATTAATGATTAATCGCGAAAGGTTGCTCGCAAATGATCTGCCTCCGGCGGAGTTCATACAGCTCCCTTCTCCCGAGCGGTAGGACGCCGTGCTGGCCAGCTCGGACCTCAAGATTCAAGTACGGGCAATCGTGCGGGCCAATGAGGTCGCTCCTGGCCATGGGCTAGCGGCCATCTAATACGTGTCTCCTGCACCCTATTCTCGACGCAATAAATGTTTTACAATCCAATCGCAAATAGTAACCCGAGTCTCACAATCACTATCGGTGGCTGCGCTTGAAACAGCCATCTGCCGCGGCAGTGGAGCATCGCTCAACTGCTGCTCCATTGCACCAGGAGTGATATGAGGACTTCCAGTGATCTATGAATGTAATTCAGAAAAATTAGCTACCGTTTAACAACTATCAAACCTCGATGAGAGCGAAAGTTTTTGTGTATCGGGCAAGTTGATGCGGCTTGGCGTCTGTATAAAGTTGAGTGCATTGCGGACACTGGTTAGGCAGCGCGCCAACCCTGCGCCCTGGCAAGTGGAATTTTATGGTTAATCTCGGGAGGTTTCTTCCTCGCTGAACGCTGCGGCCTTTTCCTACAGTGCCGCGTATCATCCAAACGTTGTCAACGCTAGCGCACGGAGACCGCATCTCTCTCTCACCACCTTAAAGCGCGATTGAGGTGTCCACTAACCGAGAGAGCCACTTGTGTGCCCGTCCCTTACTTAAAATCATCAGAGTATAGAAGGTTGTCAACACCAACGCCAATAAACGCAGTGAGCCCCGACCGCCTATATTGCTGCGTTTCTGCCACAACGTTGTCCATGCCACCTGTCACTACTACCGCACATCCGTCACTACTGCCACGTAGCTAAAAGCGCGACTGAGGTCCCCACTGTCCCAGGGGGCCAGGGGGCTGAAGTTCGCTGAAAGTCTAAGTGATGGAGTTAGCAAAACTCGCGGATCATGGTGTATTAAAACCGCCGCTTTAAAATGGCCAATTCCATATAGATGGGCACGTAGGCAGAATCGAGGTGACAGAGAAGGGATACTTATGCCGGAGGGAACTATAATGCTATCTCATTGCACTCTTAGCGGTAAGTAAAGCGAGATGCGATGACGGGAGAAGACAGGTACCCGTGTCTGCGAAGCGACACGCAAGGAAGATCTCCGACCGCTGAAAGAACCCATTAACGCGGTCGCATTATACTTTTAAGGCGGAGCTTAAAACATTGGTGAAGGCACCGTACCGAAATAAAACATTACAAAGAAAAAAAATTAATTGGTGTATTATAAAATCAATATTGCACAATCTTACAATTCGGAACACATTTATACATGTGTTTTAAATTTGCCGCAGCCTCGTGCCCTTCTGGCAGTTCAGACCTTGTCCAGCTCGTCATCTTTATCGTTATCACCCACTCATCGCAGAATGGGCTTTGTGGAGGCTCGTAGCACAAAGGTCATCAGTGGTACTGCTACCTGATGACTGCAGGCTAGATGACTTCCTGAGACGCTGAAGCAAGCGACGGAACAGTCTAGGTACGCGACGCCGAATCAGATTCCCGCCAAAGTCATCATGGCCCGACGCCAAAGTCCGGAATTGATGTGGAGTTTCCAGTATGGCCCGAGCAGGAAGTCGAGGTCGACGGTGGCGAACACCAGGTCGATCAGGTGGGTACCACTAGTGACGCGTTGCGTTGGATGAATAGCAGGTGCTGGTAACCCATTGACGTACCACACAAGACCACGTCCGCTCTCCAGAAGTTGTCCGACATGTCGCGAGGCTGTTACGCAGCGAGTTGAGGACAGTGGTGAGGCGGTCTCCCCTCTGGTGAGGTCGAGAGGAATGCTGTCTCGTTGCGAAAATGCAAGCAATCTCTGGCGCCCTGCAAGAGGCCGCATTCCGGAACAATGGTGACAGAATCGACCTGCGCGAGACACCTTGTCTACTTCCACGCTCAGCTACGCGCTAGGCGAATCTCGCAGCTTCAACTCACGTGCAACGGCGTGCCTTCTTTCTCATTTGCTTACCTTCCTTTGAGCGCTATCAAGCGGCTACTGATCATTCGCAACTGATTGTCATCTAGAGTGGAGATAGAACCAGTGGAATGGAATATACCCGAGGACGGAGGAGAATTACAGTACATGCAACATTCTGTACTAACGACAACGTTTTTTTTTTTCATTCGAAGAAATTATATAGCTCAGTTGCCTCTGCATATCTTATCCGCAGATCTTGTCCGCAAAACGTGTCCACATGACGAAGTCAAGCAATTAAGAAATTAATATAATTAAGAAAGGAATGAGTTATGAAAGTTGAAATAAAGCAATAGAAAAGGACGTCATCACCAATTACCATGACTAATTAAGCCGGTTTGTGGGTCAATTGAAAAGATCGCTAAAAAATGAAAGTCACGTGTCAAGATGACGACGTCATACAAAAGCCACGTGACAAGATGGTTTGAAAAAAATGAAAACTGCTTTCCAGAGAAAGGAAGTGGCGCAGTATCTGTCTCACATACTAGCGGACACCTGAACCGCGCCGTAAGAGAAGGGATAAAAGAAGGATTAAGAGAAGAAAGCAAGAGGAGCCCTAGTGGAGGGCTCCGGAATAAATTCGACAATCTGAAGATTTTTAACGTGCACTGACATCGCACTGCACAAGGGCGCCATAGCGTTTTGCGTCCATCGAAACGCAACCGCCGCGGTTGGGTTCGAACCCGGGTATCCCGGATCAGTAGAAGAGCGCTCTAACCACTGAGCCACGGCGGCGGGTAAGATGACATTATAATAATAGTAATTGGTTTTGGGGGTAAGGAAATAGCACAGTATCTGTCTCATATATCGTTGGACGCCTGAACCGCGCCGTAAGGCAAGGGTAAAGGAGGGAGTCAAAGAAGAAAGGAAGAGAGAGCTGCCATAGTGGAGGGCTCCGGAATAATTTCGACCACCTGGGGATCTTTAACGAGTTCCCGAGTTCGAACCCGACCGCGGCGGCTGCGTTTTTATGGAGGAAAAACGCTAAGGCGCCCGTGTGCTGTGCGATCTCAGTGCACGTTAAAGATCCCCAGGTGGTCGAAATTAATCCGGAGCCCTCCACTACGGCACCTCTTCCTTCCTTTCTGCTTTGACTCCCTCCTTTATCCCTTCCCTTACGGCGCGGTTCAGGTGTCCAACGATATATGAGACAGATACTGCGCCATTTCCTTTCCCCCAAAAACAATTATTATTATTATTATCTTTAACGTGCACACACATCGCACAGCACACAGGCGCCTTAGCGATTTGCCTCCATAAAAACACAGCCGCCGCGGTCAGGTTCGAACCCGGGAACTCCGGATCAGTAGCCGAGCGCCCTAACCACTGAGCTACCGCGGCAGGGCTTAGATGGCTTATAATAATAATAATAATTGGTTTTTGGTGGAAAGGAAATGGCGCAGTATCTGTCTCATATATCGTTGGACACCTGAACCGCGCTGTAAGGGAAGGTATAAAGGAGGGAGTGAAAGAAGAGAGGAACAAATAGGTCCGTAGTGGAGGGCTCCGGAATAATTTCGACCACCTGGGGAGCTTTAACGTGCACTGACATTGCACTGCACACGGGCGCCTTAGCGTTTTTCCTCCATAAAAACGCAGCCGCCGCGGTCCAAAAAATGAGTTCGTGTCAAGGTAATGACGTCTCACCAAATTCACGTGACCGCAAAATTTACAGAGTTATGACGTCACACCCGAACTGAGTGACATTCGCTGTCACGTGCAGAAAAGAGAGAGGAAGAACGTTGGAAAGCGAAGCGAGGCAGGGACAAAACTGCGACCGTCGAGCGCTTGTGTGCTGTGCGATGTCATTGCGCATTAAAGATCGCCATGTGGTCGAAATAAATTCCGGAGACCTCCACTACAGCACCTCTTTCTTCCTTCTTTCACTCCCTTCTTTATCTCTTCCCTTACGTCGTGGTTCGGGTGTCCACCGAGATAAGTGAGACAGTTACTGCCCCATCCCCTTTCCTTAAGAACCAATTTTACAGTTTTGCCAAGCGACGACGCTAGTTTGAGCAACAGCTATCGCAGGTCGAGACAAAATCCCAGCAATGTAATCTCTGGTTGACCTCCATGTGGTGGCAGTTTTCCCGAATACATCAGCAGAATTATGAGCAACCGTTCGTCGCAGAGCATTCTGGTTAATAATAATAATAATTGGTTTTTGGGGAAAGGAAATGGCGCAGTATCTGTCTCATATATCGTTGGACACCTGAATCGCGCCGTAAGGGAAGGGATAAAGGAGGGAGTGAAAAAAGAAAGGAAGAATAGGTGCCGTAGCGGAGGGTTCCGGCATAATTTCGACCACCTGGGGATCTTTAACGTGCACTGACATCGCACAGCACACGGGCGCCTTAGCGTTTTTCCTCCATAAAAACGCAGCCGCCGTTTTTATGGAGGAAAAACGCTAAGGCGCCCGTCAGCATTCTGGGTAAAATCTTCATTTTGTTAAATTCGTTAAAAAGAAACTTCATTTCATTAATTTGGGGCCCTTCACTACGGTACCTCTTTCTTCCTTTCTACTTTTAGTCATTCCTTTATTCCTTCCCTCACGGCGTGGTCCAGGTGTCAGACGATATGTGAGGGAGATACTGCGTCATTTTCCTTCCTCAAAAATCAATTTTAATATGTTCAATTTTTCCCCTCTGCCACCCTGGCAGGTGATAGTTAATGGTTGATCGCGAGAGGTGGCTCTCGGCTACTAAAGCGGAGTTTCCGGTTTCGAACACAACCGCAGCAGTCGCGTTTCGATGGAGGCGAAACGCAAAAGGCGCCCGTGTGCTGTGCGACGTTAGCGCGCGTTAAAGATCCCCAGGTCGTCGAAATCATCCGGGGCCCTCTTCACCTCAGTAACTATAGCTCATACCCACACCATATCACTACAGCACCTCTTTCTCTCATTCTTCTTTCACTACCACGATCTTCCCTTACCTTACGGCTCGGTCTCCACCGAGATATGAGACAATGACAGCGGCATTTCCTTTCCTGTAATAATATAATAATTATAATAAGTGGTTTTTGGGGAAAGGAAATGGCGCAGTATCTGTCTAAAATATCGTTGGACACCTGAACGGCACCGTAAGGGAAGGGATAAAATTTCCTGTAAGAACCAATTTTCAATTTTTGGGAGGCTGGTCACCTGAACGCTGCGGGCTTTTGCTGCAGTGCCGCGTGTCTGCCATAAAGTTGTCAGCCGTAATGCATGCAGCCCACATCTCTCTCCAACCGCCTTCACGTACCTGAAAGCGCGCTTGAGGCGTCCACAAACACAGGGAGCCCGTTATGTGCCCTTATTTTCCTAAAAATATTTGGAGTCTAGAACGTTGTGAACGTCAACGCCAGTGAACACCGACGGCCTATAGGTTCACTGCCGCATATCTGCCACAACGTTATCAATGTCGACGCATGCAGCGTACACCTGTCCCTGCCGTCACGTAGTTGCTGCGCGTCCTAAACTCCCCTGTATGTAATAAAGTTTCCACCATCACCTAGCTTAAAGCGCGAGTGAGGTGTCCACTGTCCCATGGGGATAGTTATGCGCCTTTCCTTTGGAAGCTCCGACTAATAAAAAATAATAATTGTTTTTTTGGGAAAGAAAATAGCGCAGTATCTGTCTCATATTTCGTTGGACACGAACCGTGCAGTAAGGGAAGGAATAAAGGAGGGAGTGATAGAATAAAGGAAGAAAGAGGTGCCGTAGTGGAGGGCTCCGGAATAATTCTGGAATTCCGAAATTGTTCTGAAAGCTCAGATCGCCGAGGTGAGCAGACGTGTTCAAATCGGCTCTGTCACTGCTAACCAATTACGCAGTGCTAATTACCTCGAAACAAAGTTTTCCCGGCACCAATGTGTCCGTGAAGGCGAGCGCCATCGACCGATACCAGCTGACCCTAGAGGTGCGTTTTTCTTTGCCAAATTTTGGGACTTTCTACCGCCGCCGTGTGAAGGAGTGCTAGGCCTAGGCTTGTCCCGCGGACGCTAAGCCCAACACCGTCGCACCGGTCGCCGCCTGCCGTACTCCTCGGCGGCGGCCGCTCGTCAGCTCCGAGATGGAGGCGTCCGCTACGACAGCAACGATCGTGGACAACCAAATGTGCGTTCAAGTTCTAGGAAAAGAGATATCACCAGAGGAATACCACAACGACGCCGGGTGGACGCTCGCGGGGGAACGCATGTCGAGGCTGCGCCAGCGGACCCCCGACAGCGGCAAGCCCGACGGACCCGGCGGTAGTCAAACAAGCCCGAAATCGAAATTCAACAAGAACGTCAGAGCCTCGGCCATCAAGTCAGCATGCATGCCAGCCATGCCACTGGAAGAGAGCAAGATAGTCATCAGACCCAGAGGGGGACTGGACATCGTCAAGACCGGCACCACCACCGTCGCTGCGGCCATACTCGCCGCGGCCAAGATCACGAGCGAGGAAAGCGCCGCGTACACCATCTGCCCCAACACACAACAGAACATCATGGTCGTCAGTACACCGAACGAAGACAACGCGGCAAGGTACGCTAAAATCCAGGAAATCTATATTCAAGGCAAACCCTACGAGGTCAGCGCATATCGGACTGCTCCTCACGACACCGTAAAGGGTGTCATCAGAGGCATCCCCATCGACGCGAGCACCGAGGAGCTAGATAGGAACATCGTCAACGAGAAAAACCCGCTAGCCCTGGGCGCAAAGAGGATCGGCAGCACGACCACCGTGATTGTGGTGTTCCAGGGACCCAAGGTACCGAACTTCGTCCGATACGGGGTCACCCTGATACGTGCTGCCTCTACAGAAAACAGATCGACGTTTGCCAGAAGTGCGGCCGAGTGGGACACCGAAAGGACGTGTGCCCGACCCCCACAATCAAGACGTGCCTGGCCTGCGGACTCGCCAACCCCAAAGAAGATCATCGCTGTATCCCAAAATGTAAGTTGTGCGGGGACGAACACCCGACCGGAGACCGAACGTGCAAGGCGAAATACAAGATCCCCTACGTAGTGCGCAAGCGACAATGGGAGCGCCGACAGGCCGAACGCCAGCTGCTGTCGGAGAGCGATTTCCCGCCACTCGACAAGCCGCCAGCTGCGGGAAAGTCAAGGACTCCATCAGAGAACCGCGCGCCAAAATCCGGAGACAGCAGCTGCTGCAAGGGAAGCCTCAGTAGGAAAAGGTCACCATCACGTGAGCTAGTCAGCTGGGTCGACGCAGCTAAAGGGAACAATATAAGGAACGCGCAGAAAATCACCGAAGCCACGAAGAAAGACGATATAAACAAGGTGCGAGAAGCCAACGAGACATTAAGACAAGAGAACGCGGCGTTGCGAACGACCATCAACAGCCTCACGAGATAGATCGCCGTAGATAGATCCGTAAGTTGCTGGTATGCAACAACGAGCCTCTACAGAGACCCACGCCAAGCACAAGCAGAGGAACCGGCACCGAAGAAGCGAGCCGTCGAGGCCACGCGCAAGCAAACAGAAAACGATCGAATCGACAACCCCGAGGCCAAATTCGAAGCGAGATTCACCAAACTCAAACAATTATTCACGGCGAACATCGCAGCAGTGACAGCAATGAAACAAACAATGGAGACCTACCAAGCCGAGAACACGAACAGATTCGCCTACATCGAAAGGACCCTACAGCCGATAGTGAGCCACCCGACGTTTGCGCCCCTCTTCGCGCAACATCCACCCAACCAGGGAACCACGTACACACCAACGCAATCATGGCCGCCAACGCAACAGCAGCAGGCTTAACAGCGTGGCAGTGGAACTGTCGCGGCCTCGGAATGAAGGCAGTCATCCAACAGCACATCGCACATGCCGTGCGCAAGCCGGACTTGATCCTATTACAAGAAACACTCAC
The DNA here is from genome assembly GCF_052857255.1 of Amblyomma americanum. Lineage (NCBI taxonomy): Eukaryota > Metazoa > Arthropoda > Arachnida > Ixodida > Ixodidae > Amblyomma > Amblyomma americanum. The sequence goes on along the minus strand of NC_135502.1, from coordinate 101,106,538 downwards.
CGACGCACCGTCCCTCCCCGGCTACAGAATGCACAAGGGCCAGCCCGACGGGAGAGGCCTGTGCACCCTGGTCAGGAAGGGACTCACGTTCGTTGAGCACGAGCTGCAAAGCAATATCAAGATCGAGCACACACTCACCGAAATCATCCCGGGCAAGAGAGAAGGAAGCATATTTCTGCTCAACATCTACAGCAACCCATCGCAGAGAAAACAGATTCAAAACAATATTGCACAGAGCCGGCACCGCGGCAGGCCGCAACACGCTGATCGACTGCGGCGACTTCAACGTGATGAACCCAGTTCATGGGGCTACAACAAGTACACAGCAAAGTGCCGTGACCTGTACCAAGACGCCATGGAACTCGACTTCACCCTCATCACGGACCCGACGCATCCGACGAGAATCGGTAACTCTGTGTCTCGGGACACCACTGCGGACCTCACGTTCGTCAAGAATGACGTCCGGGGCGCGATCACCTGGAGAAACACGGGAACCGACCTCGGCAGCGACCACACCATCGTGGAAATCAGCATACCGTAAACACAACGACGCCAGCATCAAAACACACAGATGGATAGACTGGGATGCCTTCCGAGACGCCAGAAGCCAGAAGACAGACGCTGACGACGAGATAGAAGACATAGAGTCGTGGACGGCCGAAATCACCAAGAGCGTACGCGACGCGACGAAAGAAATTGAAACGGACGCGGCGATTGATAAAGTAGACAGCCGGCTAGCGCATCTCATCGAAGCCAAGCAGTCGATACTCAGTCGATGGAAGAAACAACGGCTCAAACGCAGACTCAGAAAGAAGGTGGCGGAGGTCAACCGAGCGATCGAGAAGCACTGCCGCGCGCTATGCACGCAACAGTGGAACGAGATCTGCATCTGCAACGCGGCAGACGGGCAGATGCATATCGGGAAGACGTGGAACCTGCTGCGGCGCCTGCTCGACGAAACCAAGACCAAGTCGCACCAAAGGGACAGACTCGCCAAGCTCATACATTGGGCGGTCTCGGTACACCGCGCCGACGAAGTCACCAGACGCATCAATGACAAATGTCAGCCCACTACACCCACCGAACAACACGCGCCGTACGGCGGCCTACCCAACGCGAAGCTCGATCGTGACATTGACGTCGAGGAGGTCCGCGCGGCCCTGCACGACTGCAACAGCCGGTCGGCAGCTGGCCCGGACCTCGTCACGAACAAGTCGCTCAAGAACCTCGACGACGGCTCGATTGAGAACCTCGCAATATACTTCAACAAGTGCTGGAGAGCGGCCGCGCTACCAAAGAAGTGGAAGACAGCCAAGACTATCCTGATACCCAAGCCGGACACGGACACGGACAACCTCCGGCCCATGTCGCTCACGTCCTGCGTGGGCAAGGTGCTGGAGCACGTCCTGCTCAACAGGTGGCAAGACTACCTGGAACGAGAAGGGCTGTACCCGGCCACGGTGATGGGCTTCAGACAGCACCTAAGCACGCAGGACGCGATGCTGCAGCTCAAATACCAAATCATAGACGATGGCGGCAGCGCCCGCGACAACAAGGCAATCCTGGGGCTCGACCTAAAGAGCGCCTTCGATAATGTGAAACACTCGGCTATTCTGTCCCAAGTCTCTGAGCTCAACATGAGCGAAATATCTTAAAACTACATCAAGGACTTCCTCACGGACAGGACCGCCGAGCTACGAGCAGGCGACCTACAAACGCAAGAAAAGAAGCTCGGGAGCACCGGCACACCGCAGGGATCGGTCATTTCGCCGATGCTGTTCAACCTGGTAATGATCGGAATGGCCGAGAAGCTCGCGGATATCGAAGACGTCAGGCACACCATCTACGCGGACGATATCACACTGTGGGTCACCGGCGGCAGCGACGCCCACATCGAGGGCGCGCTGCAAGCCGCCGTCGACGCGATAGAAGACCACCTGGAAGGCACCGGACTGAGATGTTCGCGGAGCAAATCGGAGCTCCTCATACTCCCACCTACCGACAATGGCAGAGGCAAGACCAGACAACGCGAATGCGAAAAAATCAGCATCGGAACCAAATCCGGCAACGTGATCCCCGAGGCCAGCAAAATCAGGATCCTAGGCATGGTCATCGAAACGCATGGAAGAAACGGCAAAACCACCGCCCGTCTCACGGCAAAAGCGGCCAACGCTATGCGACTCCTCAAAAGAGTCACTTCCCGGAAGGCTGGCATGAGAGAGGAGAGCCTAATCAGGCTCGTCCAATACTTCATCATCAACCACGTCGCGTATGTTGCAGCCTACCACAGATGGCTGCAACACGAACGCAACAAAATCAATGTAATCATCAGAAGAGCGTACAAAACTGCGCTGGGCCTGTTCGAGTCCACGAACACGACTCGCCTCTTACAACTCGGGATGCACAACACGCTCGAAGAAATAGCCGAAGCGCAACGGACCTCTCAACTGGAGCAGCTGTCCACGACCAAAGCCGGGAGGAAGATACTGGACGACCTGGGAATAGGACACTCGACCGAGGCGGAGATGAAGCTCCCCGTCTCCGAAGAGGTCCGACGCCAGACCAGGATCGACCCCATACCCAAGAACATGAACCCCGAGTTTAACAAGGGAAGAAGAGCGGCGAGGACCAAGGCTCTCATCAACCTGCACGCCAACGACGAGCACGCGCGGTACGTGGACGCGGCCGAATACCAACGGAACGCCTTCACAGCGGTCGTCATAGAGGCGTCCACCGGCGCCACGAGGACGGCAGCGAGCGTGAGAAGCGCCGGAGCGGAACAAGCGGAGGAGGTGGCCATCGCCCTGGCCGTCGCCAACGCAGACTGCTACACGGTGCTGAGTGACTCGAGACAAGCGATGCGAAACTTCGCCTAAGGCCAAGTCTGCAGGGAGGCCGAGCGCGTACTACGAGCGACCAAACTGCAAGACAGAAGAGTAAGAATCAAGTAGTTTCCGGCGCACGCGGACTACGTGTCGGAACGCAGTGAGAACCACAATGAGACGGCACACGCAGCGGCGCGAGCGCTAACCAACCGCGCCCCGGCAACACACCGTCCGACGTGGTTCGGAGCCAAGAACCGCATGACGGACTACAGCGAAATCACGAAGGCCTACCGCCTGGCTCGCAGGACTCTCCCACCCCCGCACCCGAGGCTGAATAGAGCGGAGGCGGTACTACTGAAACAGCTCCAGACCGGATCGCTACCGAGCCCGGGACTGATGCATCGCATGTACCCCGAGACCTACCCGATCGATACGTGTAGAGTCTGCCGGAGGGAGACGGCAGATCACACGCACATCTTGTGGGACTGCATCAAAAATCCAAAGGAAGCAAGATCAAGAACAATCCCGCCGCGGCTGGAGGCAGCCGCGAAGAGCAACGACCAAGACCAACAGCTATGGGCCGTCCAGCAGGTCCTCGGAGCGCTCGAAAGGCAGGGACCCAGCGAGCCGGCAACGGCGAGCCGAGATCCGCGCCGAGTAACGGCAACCTCGTAGACGACGTAGGCCCTCGTCGGGGCGCGAGCGCCCAACTGCAAGCACAAATAAAGTTTGCTCTAATCCAATCCAATCTGAAAGCTCCGGCTCTTTATCGTTTTCGGCGCAGTTGCGGCTCGGCGACGTCTTGGGGCTCTCTTTGGTTCAAGGCCATATGAAACACGCCGAACAAACGACGGAAAGGAGGCGTTTCGCCTCTATCGAAACGATGCCGCCGCGGTCAGGTTTGAACCCGGGTACTTCGGATCAGTAGGGCGCTCGGCTATTGATCCGGAGTACCCGGGATCGAACCCGACTGCGGCGGCAGGGTTTCGATGGAGGCGAAACGCAAATGTGTCCGCGGGCTGTCGGATGTCAGTGGACGTTAAAGATCCCCAGGTGGTCGAAATCATTCCGGAGCCCTCCACTACGGCACCTCTTTCTTCTTTTTTCTTTTCTCCGTCTCTCCTTTATCACTTCCCCTGTGGCGCGGTTCAGGTGTCTGCCGATATGTAAGACAGATAACGCGCCATTTCCTTTCCCCAAAAGCCAATTTTCATTTTCAGAATTAAATTGAGTGCAAAATGACCTACGGTCGACAGGGCTACCTGGGCTACCACAGCACTGATGACGTCGGCGCCGACGGCAAGCACTGATCAGTAAGTCAGTCAATCAAATTTATTTAGCCAAAGGGCGGTAGCTTGGCCCCTCGTGGGCCTCAGCCTAAGCCGAGGGCCGGGGGGTTGGGCTTCCGTTGGTCGGTCACAGCCTCGGCCGCCAGGCTGCTGAGTTTTTTCTGCGTAGCGGGATCATCGCTTCGCAGCAAATCGTCCCAGGCTGTTTCATGATTGAACTACTCAGCTTCTGGGGAGCTTCCACATTCTATAGTTGTGTAGAAAATACCTTTAGCTCCACAGTATTCACATACTCTGTCCTCTACCTTGTACTGATCGTATATAACAAAGATTTCTGGTGAAAAGGAGGTGTTCGTTTGTATCCTCTTCCAGGCCATTGCTTTCTTTAGTGAGAGCGATTTTTCTGGGGTTGGTAATTTCCTTCTATTGAGTCCTTCCGTGACTTCACGCTGTGTGACCGCTGCTTGTCTCAGGTTTTTGCATGCTGGTTGCTCGATCGTTGCCCGGAGGTAAAATGCTCGTGCAAGGATGTGGGCTGCTTTGTTCCCTCTGACGTTTTGACGGGCTCACATTAATGTCCTGGTTCTCTCCCTTTCCAGACCTCTCAGGATGCGTTCTGCCTCTTTAGCGATGCTGCCTCTGCTGTAGTTGCGTAGTAGTTTTGCTGCCGCTGATTACCTCTCTTGCTCGAAGTCCTCTACAGGCTAGCGCCACTGCAACTTCTGCGATTTCGATGTCTTGCGTGTTGATCGATGCAGTGATTACTGCTTCTTCCTGTGGACATAGTATAGATTTTGTTGCGTAACAATATTTGCGGCAGGTGTACCGTGACGCACCAGATGCTGGAGCAAATTCCGAGCAGCTTCTCAGAAAACACTGAAAATCATCTGAATTTTTTTCCATTCGACGCCTGCGACTAAAACTTGCTAGAAAGCGTCTCTTAACGCTCATAAAACGAACACTACCTTTTGTTTGCATTCAAAATTTTGTCTTTGTAACCTTTTAAATTGATTGGCAAGGTTGCATTAAACTGTATACATAGGCAGTATCTGAAAGTCATTTAATCTTGTTTCCGTAATTGTTAAATGCCAAAAGAGAAAACACTTTATGAACATGTACCAAAACAATATTAGTGTGGTGATAAAATCGAAATACTGGGTGTTCATTGAAAGATCTCCTTTATTTCACCTTACAGGTCTTCAGCAGTGGATTCTTGAAGTTGCCGGCATGTCTAGTACAAGTAAAGCATAAACGATAGGATGATGAATGGGCATCACTTAGCGCTGAAACGTAGGTAAAGTATCTATCTCGCCTTCATGTGGTCTGTAGCTTGAATCTCATTAAGGCCGCAGTTCTTCCCTAGATCGAAATTCTAGCACTAATTCGTTTAGATAACCCCACAAAAGCAGAACATTGGACGGAGCGCCAGGCGCGAATTTCTGAGGTAGTGGTTTCGGACCTCATTTGTGGCTTGTAGTTTTTTCTTCTTCATTTATTAATCTCGCATTGATGAAAACCAAACATTAAAAAAATAAAAAAGACATCCCCTATGCTTCTTGGTTTTGTTGAGTGCTCTCTTTCGTTATGTATGCAATACCGACCACCTCTTCCCATTACATTGTCTGCTGGGTCGATGGCCTCGAATCTGGAAATCTTGGTGCCATAGGTAGCAAAGAGGGCTCTCGCACAGCTTCCTCCTTCGCCGTCCGATTGGCACTCGCGGTAACACAGGACGTACTATGTCCACCGTTGTGGATGAGGGTGGCGCTGGCAAACTCCCTCTAGATTCGATTACACTACAAATTAATACCCCCGAAAGGAGAAGATTGCACAGCGGTCGCCGTAACTCAGTTGGTAGAGCCCCTGACGCGAAATTCGGAGGTCGTGGTTTCGGATACCACCAGCAGAATGTGGTCGTTCTTTCTACTGAGTATAATAATCCCTCAGTTATGAAAAGCACAAATAAAAAATAACGAATTCTCCATGGCTCCTAGGTTTCAGTGAAAGTCAGTTTCCGTCACGTTTGCGAAATAATGGCGTTTTTAATAATAAATTTTACTGCGTTACCGTTTTGCATGGCGTTTTTATATCTCGTGCGCCTGACGCTAGGACATGTAGTATGGTGGAGCTGCCATAAAAAGAATGTAAACCAATAAGCTCCTGCCTGCACCACTGACGTATAACAGGCTTGACCCAATCGTAAAATAAATGAAAGGCCCGAAGGCAATCCATCGTTTTGCCACCCGTAGGTGGAAAAATAAAAGAAAGGGGGGGGGGGATTCTACAAGCGACCCATCGCCGGGGGAACGGGCCCGGGGAGACTCCCCTGATCTCCCCTAGGACCTAGCGGAGGGGGTGGGATGTAGGGTATGGGAAATTGGAATTGGAAAAGGGTGATGGGAATTGGGATGGGAATGGGGACAGCGAGATTTTGCCCTGATCCGTCATTTGACATCGACTCCATTTCTGGCCTGCCTGGCCATGACAGGTAGGGCATCGAGCTTTTCGAATGGTGCGGCTCCCCCACGGGATGCACGACCAACCACTGGCTCCGACCGTCGGAGACAGGAAAGAAAGAAAAAAAAAATCCTAACTTGGGGTCCGCAGCCATTTGCTCCTCCACGATTTTAAGGGTTAGATCGGACCGGGCGGTTACTAGCCGTCGACTGTGTTTCGCGGTTTTTCAGACTCCGGAAGTGTGTGTGGTGTGGTCCGGCCAACAGAGGCCCAGGTCGTCAGCCTATCGGCGCTTGGCCCTCGGCACCATAACCCGGTAACCCTGGGGGACCCACTTGTGCTACCTTCCAACCACCATGCACTTATTTCCTCCCCTTGCTTGCTCCACACCTACTGAGGAGGGAGTATTCAAGGCCAGGCGCCCGGGCCACGAACCAAGAATCGGGCATAGGGTGAGATAAGCCGGGCCTACTCCAGCGGTACTCCACACATCGACGGTTTTCGCACTGGTCCTACTGCACACCCTCTACCTCGGCGTCCCCGGTGGTCCCCAAGACCGGGTCAGCCTCAGCGTCCGCAATATGCCACCCATAATAAGCGATCCGCAATGAGACTGCTTCCCCGAGGACATCGATTCCGAGGAGCTCGGGCTGTCGGAACCCCCGCGCGGACAGTAGAAAATTATTCATCGATAATTTTTGCTACCTATTAATAGTAAACAGACGGCGATAATTTTCAAAATTTTGTCGCCTTCTACCGCAGTCATATAATAATCGACTTTGAATGAGTGGTGAATATTGCTGCGGACTCTGGGAAGACGGTGCGGGCAACTGCGTGAGATCGCACACTAGAGCTAAGGCGACTGGCCTTGAAAAGAAGTCATTGCTTTTAACAGCACCTTGATATCCGCCCTCAGCGTCAGGTAACGGACATTCCAGAAATTGTTGCCGAAGAACACAACTCCTAAATATTTTAGCTCTATTGGAACTATAAACAAGTTTAACCCATGACGAAAATCACAAGGCTAAGAGCGATCTTCCACGAGTCGCAACACAAAACAGTGTTCAGGTCATTCTCGTTTCATTGAATCATGTCTCCACATTTCCTTCACATAGCAACATGAGCGCGCGATAAATGTGAAAAATTACACATATGCTCAATTCCGAAAACGCCCTCACCCATGGGAACAGAATAGTGCACCATGCACATGTAATTCAAGATCCAATTTTGCCTTCAGTAAAGGTGCTAAATTTAAGAAAATTGCAGAGGTGCTCAGAGAAGTCTCCAACTGAGCAGCTTGGAAAAAGCTTGCGTCCCACAGTCATGTGGTGCGTGAGAAGCGCAAATGCGGTCTAAGAAACGACGGGGAAACGTTTCGCCATTGACGAAACGTCACCATCTTGTAGGTGTGGCATGCTCGTTCACGACTGAAGGCATCACTTAACAATGCAACTTGAGAATTTTTGTTCATGATTTAACTGATATTTAATCTTTTTTATTTGCACTGCTTGGCAGATATAAACGTTTTACGGGACGTCATAAATATCAGACGCGTTACAGCCCTGCAGTGTCCAGACCAAACACTGAGGTTTGAGATACTGAAACCCAGTTTTGGCAGGCGTCTCGAAAAGACTGTTTAAATGAAGCTGGAAAGATAGGCATTTATATTTTGGTCTCTTGAGAAGTGGATTTAGGAGAGCACGACCAAGCTCGGTAGCACTGAGGATAATGAGATTGTACCACCAAAACAAAGAGGCGCTGGTGTAAGCTCGTACTGTTTTCGTTTGTTTTCAGGTGCAAGGTGTTAAGGAAATCTTCACGAAGCATCGTTTCAATAATATCGTAAGAATGTAATTAACGATAAATCGTTACTAAAATTGTTTCTCCCTTATACTTCTTTTCCTTCATAATTCTTTTTCATGACTGGATATGATTGAGCTGCATGCGGATATTTAGAGAGGTGTGCAAATTATACTTTGAAAAGAGTGTTGAGAACAAAAGCGGAAAGAAGTCTCCACTCGCATCATGTAGCAACAAAACGAGCTCAGTATAGAACTTCATAATATTTATATACCGTAACTTCCCCAGCGATTCAAAGAGTCACCGGAGCTACGGACGTCAGAGCAAGCATGGTTTCCTTGTGGAACCCCACGGGAGTTTCGAGGAGAGGCGCGGCGAAGTGCGCTGCGCTCATTACATGTTCGCCATATACGCACGGTAATAACAAAACCAGATAAGGAGGAAAGTATGAAGCAGTTGCGCAGAAAAAGCCTGCGCGAAGGCCGCAGTGTGCCTCTTGCTGTCTTCAGCCCTACAGTTGGCCGCTCTAGAAGACAATGCACTTTTTCTCCGGATTGAGTGGTTTGCCCGCAGCGCATGAGAAAGTTGAGCTGAAGGCAGCCACGTGCTCAACTGCCGCGTTGCATTTGTCGCCAAGTCTCTCGGTATATCCGCGGCACCGTATGAAGCACCAGGAGAGGAAGAACAGCTGCATCGCTGTGATGTGTTCGGCGCCCTCCAAGGTGCTGTGGGAGCCGCGAGCCTGGAAAGCGTCCACCAGAACTTGCAAGGAGGCCTGATCGGACAGTGCGGCCGATATATCAGTGGCGTTCGCTTTGTTGGCACACTTCAGGGCTTCTCTTACTGCACCAGTCGTGGTATTGGCACTGCCGTAGTGGACGATGGCGACCTCAGCGGACGCCTTGGCCACGTGCGCCCCTAGCGCCCCGTACTTCACGGCGTCCACGAGGGTCGGGTGGTAAAAGGGAAAGGAGAGGACATACGGAGCGAGCACGAAGTCGTCGTCCCAGTGGGAATAGGCCGACAACGTGTACATTGTGTACCAGCCGAGAGTGCGCGGTGCCGAATTTGCGGTCCTTAGCCGAGACGCTTTCCATGCAGCCTCCCAGTTTCTGACAAGCGAGGTATTCATGTCCGGAAGCAGCGAATTGGCCTCACTGCTGGCATTTTCATCCTGAGGTATCGTTCTGGTCAGTGCGCTCATGACGGTGTCCAATGAGCTCCATCGAACGGTCATAGTGGAGTCGTTAGAGTACGGTAGCTTAGAGGCAAGGCGGTCGGCGAATTCGGTTCTGATGGACAGGACGATGCGCTCCACATCTCGACGCAGGTCACTCTGAAAGACCTCCGCATTGTATGGAGCGAACAGGTAGTCTCCGAGATACCCATACAGGAGCTGATAGCAGAGGCGTCCGTGCTGGTATTTAATCACTTCCTGATTTGTTGTGCCGTAGTAGTTGGAGATTAGGTCGTGATTTGCGAAGAGGCTGGCGTACCTCGCTGCCATCCATGAGACGAAAACGTGTGTCTTATCATCGCCGATTTTTTTCCATAGGTCGAAGAATTTCGTGACGTACTTCAAGTTTGAGGTGATAAATTTGGACACCTTGGTAACGTTGAATTTCGCCAGTGACTGACTCAATCTGCTTACGTCTGGGCTAGCAGCAGGCAACGCTTCTGCTCTTTTGTGGAGCCTTTCATCGTCAAGAGGGCGAAAAAGAGACTCTTCCAGCTCTCTAGCTTCTTCAAAGGTGACAGCCGCTGCCCCACCACCCTCGGAAAACTGCGCCCGGAGGAATTCAAAGCTGCGACGTTTTCCGTCCAGGCCGCGCATCCTTCCTTGCTCGTCCGCCGCGAAATGGAAAGAGGGCGCCACGAAAACCCACAGCGTCTCTTCCACTGGCCACACTCTGATGATCACGGCCCAGTCGAAATCGATGCTCAGGCTGAGCAGTGTGCGCAACACGTCGGGCGCCGGCGACCGGCGCGGCCACACGATTCCCGCTCGCCGAAAGCACTCGCGTATTACGGGGAGCTCGTCGGCCTCTCCACGCCAGAGCACGTCGCAGGAGCGATAGAAGAGGCTCGCTTTCTGCAGGAGGTTCTGACCGGCTACCAGGGAGTCGGCATTCTTGATCACAACTTCTGTCATCTGGTCCAGAGCGTTGGAGACGAGCTCCGAGTGCACCGAGTACTTCCGCCTCGCCCGCCAGCCGCCGCACACGTAGGCGTCGAAGTTGACGCACGGGTCGATGGAATGGTTAACCGTTTCTGCAATGAGCTTGGCGAACTGCTTGCACACAGGCTCTGAGCAATCCGAGGACGTATGCTGGTGCCAGCCACGAAAAAATGCGAAGAGTACCAGCAGGCCAGTTCCGAGTAGAACTATCGGGACGGCTACTATGATGATGTTGGTGCGGGGAGCTGCAGGTTCCTGCTCACGACGCGGAGATAGAAGCTGATTATAGCGAGACCAGGGTGACTGCGAAAAAAAAAGCAACGTATGATTGGTAACGCCAAAGTAAAAGCATGGCTGCACAATTAGAGAATTAGTGCCCGAAAGAATTAGGATGAATTTGGGAAAGAGAAGGAAACAGCAATTAGCACTAATTTCAGCGTGAACAAATGCGATTGCTTGTAATAATGTACATTGATTAGAGAAGAGTAAGGCAATGCAGAACACGGGGCAAAACGCGACTTTTGGATACTTAGCGCACCCTGAGTTTTAAATATATAAACATATAAACTTGATACCTAGGTGACAAAAGCCGCTCCATGTCTCGACAAAATTCGACTTTTTGATACTTATCGCGCCCTGAGGTATAAATCAATAAATATATAAACTTTATTTTCGGATGACATAAGCCGCCACATGTCACCTACAGCTGACTTGAAAGTTTAGCAGACTGGCCCTTTCTATGCACAGGAAAAAACTTGCGAAGTGAGCCTAGACAAACAAGAAAATGGTCGTAAAAACGGCGAAATCACCCCGCTGCATTTTCCAAAAACTGTGCGGCTAAATCCAACCTGGCCACCTTAGTTAATGCAGCTGTTTAGTTATTATAATTTGGGCGCGTGTGTGTGTTATCGTACGCAACGTTTTAAGAATGTTTGCGCGAGAGATTATTGAGAGATAATTTATTAGAAGCTACATGTGGGGCAAAACGCGACCCTGTGATCCTATCCTTTCCCTTACGGCGCGGTTCAGGTGTCCGCCAAGGCGTGAGATAGATACTGAGCCATTTCCTTTCCTAAAAACCAATTTTCATTTTCTTTATAACGATATCAAAGCATATATAATAGTTTTATTGATCACTATAAAGGTATAGCCATGTTTCCTGCTTTCTCGGATAGCCAGAACGTAAAAAACATAACCACTGTATGCCGACCATCGCACACAACATAAGAGGACAGCTTTGGAGAGTCGAAATTAGCTTCACTACCATCAAGCGTTTTGGTGATTACAAAGGTGCTCACCAGAGAACAGTAACTGCATAAAAATTACAATTATACGAACCTAAGCGTCCCAGTCATTACTGGAAGCATGAACAGCTATTTGTACAACACAATGTGATTGAAGCAATCTCTGTTCTGCCTGGTCTACTATCCGGTTCAAAACCTCAAGTTCAGGCGCCGCGAATTGAATTAAATCTATTGATTATTCAAAACTGCTGTGCGAAAGAGCAACTACTGCTAGAGTCAAGCAGAGAAATGTTGCCATGAAGGCAAAAAATTGAAGACACAGCGTAGCAAATACGTAGACTATAGTAAGCCTTCGAATAAACAGTCCAGGATTAGGTATGAGCACATGGTCTTTCATTAGAATAGGCTCGCTAGAATTGCTTAATTTTCTATGAAGCCAACTTTCTGCGCATTCACTGCAAGGATAAGGGCCTAATGTGATGAGCTTGAACGGCGTCTCATTTCGTCGCACGCACTGTCTCATTTCGGACACCTGTGTTTGGATTGAAGCAAAAGGCAGGGAAGTTTGCGCAGGAGGCGAAAATGTTTGTGAAAGCCTATGAAACTGAGCCTACATAAATGCGTTTTAAGCGCATTGCTGCAGATCACTTGATAGTGATTGCCGAGATATTCTCTGGACAACTAAATCCTACTGAAGCAAAAACTAAGTCTCCAAAATCAGCTGCAGCTATTCGATCACATCAGGCGAGCTCCTGCCAAGGAGTGGCTTCATAGGTTTGGGCGTTTGAGAATGTTTCCTACTCGGAAATATCCGGTCACTTGCGACGACGGTTGTCGCAAAGGCGGCCACTGCGTCTGGGAAATAATCCGTAAGATGTAAATATCTTTTAAGACACACGCAGCTCTCAGTATTGTAATTCGTGCTGTTGATTACTCATTTTATATTCAACGTAATTTATGATTGGCGCTTTGTACCTGAGCTTGGCGGAAGCGAGTGAAGAAAGAGGTTTAAGCCATCTTTGCATGGCTTATTCCAGAAACGATAATTCTAAAAACCGTGCGACCTACTCAGTAGCAGCGATAGCGCATCCAGGGGAGATTAGATACATTAATAGTTCCAAATCTTAAGGGGTACGCTCATTCACGAAAAAAAATGTAGCGCAGCCTTTCAATACATTCGCTTTGTATTCTTACCAGCAGATGGATCACACACACCCCCGCATATCTACAAGTACTTCATACAATTGGCTCCAATTACTTCGCTGAAAGAAACTTTTTCCAAGGCACTCGAATCGCTTAATTTTCTTCTCCTGACAGAACTACCAAACACCACCTTCTTGACAGTAGCTGGAAAGGTATTCACAATGCAGTCCGGGACAAAAGTATGTCTACCACGTGTTCGTCAAGCAAATCCGATACTGCCTTTCATGTGAGTTCCAACAAGCAGCTTTGGCAACACGACCAGAATGCGTGCTCAAGACAAGAGAAGCCGCTTCAAAGCCGTAAATCGTGTTTCGAAAAACGCTGACGTCAAATGAAGCGAACTTAGTGCCGCATTCCATGAATCTTCGAGAAGCGCTCAACGTTTTCCAGGATGCAAATTGCCCTCCACTTCGGGAGCATTCCCTGAACTGAAAGTAATTTTTGTAAGGTGTCTGCCCTAAGGCTACGTAAAAGAAGAATCGTACTGACCAGCATGCCAGCCAGTGAATTCGACGTCGGTGCGACGGGCTGGTGGTTTTTCTGCGTGAGAGTTTCATGAGAGTGTAAGCGTGCCGCAGCGAAGAAATTGAACGGCAAGAAAACGTCAAATTGGTAGAAACACAAAGAAAAAATGAAAAAACACCGGAGTACATGTCATTTACATTCACTTGGACTGAGCTATGCGGCTGTGAGGTGGAGGGCAGTAATTATTCCACTGCTATGCTAGTCTTACTAGAGGAGTTGCCTCAAAAATTGAAGAAAGGTTTAATAAGTGCTAACACGTTTTGGCTTTATATCACCGGCAATAATCGTGCTAATGATTATCAGAGGTACTTAAGGCAATTTTCACAAAAACAACGAACAGTGTGCACCTCATTCTCTTCACAGATAAGTTTCTTTTAATGTTTTAGCGCTCGAACAACAAATGATTTGCAGTCTTTTGTAAATTAAATACAACAACAGAATGTCCAATTTTCGAATGTGCCGAATATGCCGTGGCTTGAACAAGGTGAACTTTTCAATCTTGAGAAGGCATTTATTCTGCTTGAAAGAAGAATGCCTCGTGTACCTTATCTGCTGCTCAGTTTTACTGTTATCCGTAGGCAATCATGCCTGCTGCTAAAGCCCCCAAGATTTCAGCTGGTAGCGATTCACTGTAAGTTCCCTGCTAGGCCCCGTTAATTGAGCTGTAGACATGGCAGTCGCGAACCAACTCACCGAACAAATTCTCATGTATATTTCGCCTCGTGAATATGGGTCGCGGAATGTACTCTCGGTGGTGGCAGGCGCGTATCAGAGGACGTGAAATTCGAAATCGCCATTGTCTTGTATGACGTCAGTCCACGGCAAAGAATTTTGGGTGCCTGAAATGAATCCTGAGCCCTTAAATACAGTGTCCGCTTTTCTGTGCCTCGTTTCACTCCTCCCGTTCTTTCCCTCAAGGCTCATTTAAGGTGTTCTACAGAGAGTGCGACATTTTCTGCCCCTTTCCTCTACTTCGCGCATACAACGCGTTCGTTTTACATTTTCTTTGTGCATAATGAAAATTTCGTACGAATGCGGGCGTAGAGTTGGCAAAACTAAGGGAGTTAATATTCATTGGCATCCACCCGAGCGCAGCCAAACGGCTAACGGGAAAGCTATATAGCTTTCTCAGAAACTTTGCAGTTAAAGAAAAATTAGTTTTGGTCTGGGGTTCGAACCCGGGACCACCGCTTCACCGGGGCAGTTGCTCTACCAACTGAGATAACCGGGACGGCAAAAGTCTGTGCTGGTCAAAGTAGCTCATTTTTCCTAAAAACCTGCATGGGAAGCTGCTGCTTGACCCGGAAGCTATTTAAGCTATCATTACGCTGTTTTTCATCGAAAACTTTCTATTCTGCCGATTTTAGGGTTCACATCGAACGGAACTGTTGGCTTCAAAGGCCTGCTTGAAACAGATGTACTAGAAACACTAATTACGCATGAAAGCATGCACAATAGGGAGACTACAGAGAAACTAACACTCCAGACGTAAAACATTTTCACAAATCCCAGACAAATCCCACCTATGCCATGAAAACGTCATTCACTCCGATATCTTGTTTTAATGGGACAGCATTAGGAGGGCCATGAGCGCGAAAACAGCACGGCGGCTTCGGCGTCTGTGTGAGGGCTCCACCTGCCAACTCTGCCAGGTGCTGTTTAGGGGCGTTTCACTCTCTCAACCTGCCAACTGGCAACTGTCGCCTTCCCTCTTTTCACTTGTACGGGGCATGAGGTAAACGCCGGACGAAGAATGGCCAGCAAAAATGAACATGACTACCAAGAAAAATTTTAAAAATAACAGCGTGGAGAACGGGGACTTCAAGGGTAGAAAACACAGGACAAGCACTGACTCTCAACTAAAGTTTGCTCACCGAAAACAGGCAAATATAAGGGGAGCCGGCAAGAACCGAACAACAAAACCACAAGGCATGTGCACTACGTTGGGTCGAGATAGGCAAACTCACTGTCACGGGGAGCAGGGATGGTTTGCTGACGCACTATCTTGGTTTTTTTTTTCTGATTTTCTAGGCTTCTAAGATTTCCCTGCTCAGTTGGTCGGGAGGTGTATATAATAAGTAACTATAGTATAAGGAAGGAAAACATGACTGGCACTCTCAGCAATGATCAACTGGTCTTAAAGATGTAGCCCATAGGTATGAAGTCGATGTTTTTTCGGCGCATTATAAGCTCACTAAAATTTGTTCAATTGTTGAAAACAAGGCTCGCAATCCTAATAAATCTGTAGCGTCCTGTGGCATTATGCATGATAAGAAATTTTTGCCGTTCTCTGAAGGCGTAGTGTATAAAATACCGCTGTCATGTGGTCAAATTTACATTGGTCAAACGGGACGGTGTATAAACACACGACTCAGAGAACATCTTAACTCATTAGATTCCACCTACCCCACTAAATTGGTTGATCATTGCCGGGAGTGTCAATCATGTTTCCCTTCCTTATACTATAGTGACATATTCTATGAACTCCCCAACCAACTGACCAGGGAAATAGCAGAAGCCTATCAAATGACAAAAAAAAAATTGTGCGTCCGCAAACCATCCCTGCTCCTACGTGGAAGCGAGCATGCCTGTCTTAACCCAACATAGTGCACGTCCTTGTGGTTTTGCTGTTCGGTTGTTTCCTTTTCCTCTTATATTTGCCTGCTTGCTCTCATTAAACTTTAGTTGAGAGTAAGCGCTTGTTCTGTGTTTTCTACCGTTGAAATCCAGGTTTTCCGCGCTGTTATTTTCAAAAATGTATGACCAACTCGCCCGCCTAGCTATTGTATTAAGAAGAAAATGACTCAGAGAACAACAGTGTTAGGTCGAAAATAGACAGCCTCCTCATTAATTATCTGTGCAAAAATCAGGCTTGAGCGGTTCTGTTCGCTCTCGTATAGGAACGTGCTCGCGAATAGCAACCTGAGTCTATCTTGCCCCAATGGTGGCTATGTTTGGAGCAGCCACCGGCCGGTACAGTGGTGTACCGCTTTACCGTTGTGCCAGTGCATCGATTGCGGCATTGGAATTGGCCGCGGTCTGTCAAAGTGACACATTCATAACTGTAACAGAACTGGAACAGAACTGAAAGAAAAGCAGAGTTGGAAAGGACTGGGAAGTGAAAAACACTGAACTGTGACCGGATATCAATCTAAATTTGAATAGAAAAAAAAAATGGAACAAATTGGTTGTTGAAATAAGAATGTGATGGCATTTCCTGCATATCAATTCAATTGACGACCGTTAAACTTAATCACTCCGTTGCCAGCAATTTTGTCGACCTTCTACTGAGGAACAGGACAACTTAGACCTAGCCAGACGACAGAGTTATCTTTTCCCCTCTCTCTGTCCCGATAGACAAGCTCTCATCACCGAAGCATAAGAACACGTCAGAAAAAATTCGTAGGTTCAGAGTACTGTCACTACTGGAGGTATTTATATCAGGTTCGTTTCGTCTTAAATCGAAGTCAGTGCAGAGCCAACCGGTGAAACTCAAGACTTTACAGGCCTGAGCTTCCTGTTACTGCGCTTAGTTGTTTTGCACGCACCTCTGGACTCAAGACACCAGAGGTCGTCGCCGCCTTGCCATGGTCGGAGGTGGTTGGAAGGCGTGAGCGTTGCTCAGATCGCCGCGACACCTTGCTCTGGTCGCCGGCGGTTAGCTGGCGTGGGCGGTGCTCAGATTGTCGCGGCATTGACCTGCGGTTGTGAACAAGTCTGAAGCACGAAATAGACCAACAAAAAGTTTTTATCTAAGTTAAAAGCGAGAACATCGCTGCGTAGGCATTTTTGTTTGTATTATTCAGAACTTGTAGAAATTGTCGGGAGTTCAGCCAGAACGAAATTACTCGTGCGTCAATATTTTGAAGACAGAAGTGTGCACCTCTGCGGGCCCATAGAATGCGCTGAACGAACGCGGGACACGGCATGCTGCAAAGCCGAAACGCAAACATATAATACACTTCACAGGTTCACACTTCTCTTCACCAGAAAAGCCATTTGCATGTTGACGCTTCACCCCCTGGGTGAATACCTCGCGATTATTCCCCTTCTCTTTGTTTTGTTTACGAAACGTTTACGCCGTCAAACGCAGCCTAACCCTATACCAGGCGTGGCTCAAAGGCAGCCAAGTGGGCAGAAACTAAGGGGCGCTTTCACGACGTCTCTGGTGACAAAGAGATTCTCACCTTTGCTCTCCGACGCTGCAGTGATGAACTCTGCTTACGCTCACGCTGAGGGAGAAGAGCTCCGGCCGAGTCTTCTTCGGAGAGTTGTCCGATCACTAGCACCAGGTTAAAGGACGAGGCGCAGTAGACGATAGCGTCTCCTTCTTCTTCTTCTCCTTAGTAAGCATGGCACATACCCACGCAGGGGGATTGGCCAAAGTTCAGTCTTCTTCATGCTCCCGAGCGTCTTCTTTCTCTTCCCTACAAGAGAATTATTTCTTCTTTCGGACTGGTCCAATTTGGAAAGGAAAGAGGAAGGAGATGAATTTATTGAAGAAAGTAGTCGCTCAACCGAACAAACCTTTAAACAGGGATAAACTCGTCATCCTAAAAAAGTTGCATTCGAATACTTATATCAAGCTTGTAAAATACTGCTATATATTTTTAAAATCGTACAATCCACATTGCGTGTTCTGCGACAAAGTGCCTTACTTATATCTCATGATATATGGGCTCACCAGAAAAAAGCCCGATATTGCGAGAAGCGCTTCTGTTGTGTTTATTTTTTCTGTCGTCCCGTCTTCTCGCTGTTACCAACCCGATCAATGATCCAAGAACACAGGACACGGTTGACGCGTCGCTGTGCAGCTCACACCCGTAAGACCAGCTTTGGCTTGTGATCCGGGACAAAGCGGTGGCAAAAACCAATAGGGTCCTGGAATGAGGGCCCACCCAATTAACCTCGTTTCTGTTCATTACACGTTTTTTTACGCACAGACAGTTCAGGGTGCCAGTAGGGAAAAGAGAAGCGAAGGACAACGCATGTTAGAAGTTCATGAAAATGCTCGACTGCAGAGCGTGAGAAAAGGCCCGAGATGAGCGTGTGACTATCTCGTGGACGAGATAGCATGAAATGTTTCTCACGTCTAGGCATGGCACATTCCGTGGTAGTTTACAGAGGCTGCTAGCGGCAACGTTGAATCAGTACGAGGCGACTTAAGGTGGCTGTTTCGCTGAGCCGTTGTTCGTGCGCTCAGTTGTGAAAGCCCACATATCAGACGTGTAATTGCGGCGCTACCGCTCTCACAGTGAGTGTCTGTTTTTCATGTTTCCACGTAGAGATGCTGGCACTCCGGCGAGTGGGAAGACAGCGAAAAGGGCTTCCAAACGAAACTCTTTATTTGGCTGAACTCTGAAGAGTTGGTTCCGTTCCTCCTAAGGCTGGCAGTAAGTTGGCAGTAAGGTATGAGGGGGGGGGGGGGGGGGGGGGGGCTTCGCGCGCAACCCCAGTGGATATACGCCTGGGTGGCGATTTCTCCCTGGTTGCAATTTTGGCAGGCGGGGTCCTTTTCTCCGTCTGCGATGAGTGATAGCATAGTCCTTCAATGCTTTCGAAAAAAAGGCATTGATGGACTATGGTGCTACAAAATTCCGCGCAAATTTCCTAGAAGCCAGCGCACCGCGGAATCAATCGCGGCTGTGCACGGTAAACAGAAAAAAAAAACACTGGCAAAGGAACTCCGGTGAACGCGTAACCTTCTGCGTGCCGCTGCCCTTTCCACTTTGCTCGCCGGCGCGGCGCCAAAGGGAACATGGCCGCGCGAACCCGTAGTGCAGGGCTCCGGAATAATTTAGGCCACCTGGGTACCTTTAACGTGCACTTACGTAGCACAGCACACGGGCGCGTTTTGCGTTTCGCCTTCATCGAAACGCAGTCCTCACGGTCGTATTCGAACCCGGGAACACGACCGTGGCGGCTGCGCAAAACGCGCCTGTGTGCTGTGCGATGTCTGTGCACGTTAAAGATCCCCAGGTGGTCGAAATTATTCCGGAGCACTCTGCTACGGCACCTCTTTCTGTCTTTCTTCATTCACTCCCCCCTTTATCCCTTCCGTTACGGCACGGTTTAGCGGTCCGCCGATATGTGAGACCAATTACTGCGCCATTTCCTTTCCCCAATAATAATAATAATAATAATAATAATAATAATAATAATAATAATGGCGCAGTATCTGTCTCACATATTGGCGGACACCTGAACCGCGTCGTAAGGGAAGGGATAAAGGAGGGAGCGAAAGAGCGGAAGAAAGAGGTGCCGTAGTGGAGGGCTCCGGAATAATTTCGACCACCTGGGGATATTTAACGTGCACTGACATTGCACAGCACACGGGCGCGTTTTGCGTTTCGCCTCCATAGAAACAAAAACGCAACAGCCGCGGTTGTTCCCAACACCCCCCCCCCCCCCCCCCCCCCCAAAAAAAAAGAAAAAAATACTCAGACCTTTTTCAACAATCGACGGCTCGCGCGGAGAAAATTGAAAATTAGAATTCCCCAAAACAATTTTCAATTTTCTCCGCGTGAGCCGTCGATTGTTCCAGAACATCTGAATAATTTCTACTGACTGTCGACGGAGGGCGTAGCGTTGACCGTGCTAAGTGATGTCCTCTCCCCTTCGCTCTCGTGCCGCCGCCGGTGTGTCGCGAGAAGGCCCTGGAATGTTCTGGAAACCGGTTTCCGCGTCGTGGAGCGCCCGGCGACAAGGAGAATGAAATTATACAGTTGGTATTGTGTGTACCAGCGCGTCTACCTTGGCGCGAAGAATGGAGAAACGCGGAGCGCGCCTGTAAATGAAGGACGCTGACCACTAACTGTCAGCCCGAGCCGCCGTTCAAGCTTCACAGAAGCGCGCAACTGGTGTTGTCCCAGGATAACACCACTTGCCCAGCCACGGGACAGCGAGGCAGCGTGCGCCAACCTTCGGGACGGCTCTGTCGTGTTCCTCATGGTCTGCACTTAGAAACAGCACGAAGAAACGCGGACACCACGAAGGGACGACACACACGAGCGCTGTGTGTGTCGTTTCTTCGTGGTGTCCGCGTTTCTTCGCGCTGTTTCTAAGTACAATGCATTACCAACTAGCCCGGAACCTTGCTCTTCTGATCCTCATGGTCGTCGGACTGTCTCAGTGCCCGGTGAACAAATTGTGATTTGTTTGTTTGTCTTTCCCTTCTGTTAGTGCAGCTGAGGTGCAAAGCATTTGTTGTATTGTAGCCTTTCAAGTGTTACTTTGCACCAGTTGCATTATATTGTAAATCACTTTGTATGTACTCGTACGAGTGATTCTAAAATGCTCTGTACCATCTCCTTGCTGTATAAACTTAGTTTTGTTTGAGAACCTTTGGTTCTGACCCATTCTCTGGCTTGCGACCGGCGAAAGCTGGGCACCAAACGACCACCCCCCTGTTGTATATGTGGTTTCGGTTCCGGTTTGGGGATCACCTGCCGCCAGAGGCACCAGTGTCGCTATGTGTATATATATGACTGTATGTGGCAATAAACGGGGATGGTTTTGGTTGCTAGCAGTTCGTGTACTTGGGCGGCACCCGCCGTTACAACACCCCCTTTGTCACTTCGTAGGTGGTTTCTGGTTGAGCTTGCCGCGCTGAGTCGAAAGCATCTTTTTTGCGACCAAGACCGCTACCCCCACACGCTCTAAGGGTGTGTGGAGTGCACGCGGAAGTGCGCGAAAAGGTGACATATGGTGGTAGTGTAGAATGGGTAAGGATCGCGTATGTCTGCAAACTGCGGAGCATGGTGTCTTGCGGTCGATTTAAGTAGGGGTGGGGAGGCGAGAATTGTCTCGTATCTCAGTGGAGGTGGGTGGGGAGCATCGGCAAAAACGAATGGGTCCGTGGGGCCGAGTGACCGGTTGACTGGGCCTCGGGCTAGTCGCTCGACCCCTTCGTTTCCACTTTCCCGCGTGGGCGGGTACCCAGACTAGGTGATCTAATGGTCGGGAGTGCAGCCGCGATGGATGCGTGCAACGGGGTGGCAGATAAAATCTGCCGAGTAATTTATCGCTCTTTTGGAGGCGTTAGGGCTGCGCGTATATGAGTGATTGATGGCCAGCGCGATGACTGTTTCTTCCGCCTAGATGGTAGAGTAGGCTCGAACTGTGGCGGTGGTGACGAGAGTGAATTGTGGCGTGGTTGCATTTTGCCGAGCAGTGTCCACGTATATTCTGTGCTCGTCGGCAAGGTATGTGGCATTCAGTGCTTGGGCTTTGAGGTGGCGGTGCGTATCATGGTGGCCAGGTGGTATGTTTTTGGGAATAGGTTTGATGACAAGGAATCTATGGACCCCTATCAGGATGGGGCCGTGGGGAGGATGTCGCCTATGGGGGTTAATATTGAGACGGTCAAATATGAGCCGGCCGTGCTTTGTATGGCAACGGCGGTGAATTTGGGCGGTCCTGTGATCCTCTATGAGTTGTGAGAGCGCGTTGTAGATGCCGACTTCGAGGAGATGCTGTGTGCTGGTATACTGGGGCAGCCCCAGTGGTGCTCTGCACGCTGAACGCATAATGCTGTTCATAGGTTCCTCGTCCTTCCGGAGAATGTGATAGTAGGGGTAGCAGTAGACTATCATGTTAATGAGGAAAGCTTGCGTGAGCCGACAGAGGTCATCCTTCCCCATACCTCTGCGGCGAGTTCCGATGCGGTGGATGAGGTAGTTGATATGATTGGCTGTGGTGCGGAGGCACTGAATGGCCTCTGATTAATTGAACAACTTTTATTGCCATCAGGAAAGATGTTTGTCCCCGCCCGCAGCACGCAGGTTTGGAAGACGGGGAGTTAAGCTTCCGAGATTAGAACCTGGCCGGCAGTCCTTGACTGGTAGCAGCCTCTTCTGGCAAGTGGATGGTGGTGCGGTGAAGCTCAAGGGCCGGGCTTCTTAGCAGGGTCTCCCACGCTTTTCTACTATCAATATTTTTGCCCGCCCGGGAGAATTTGGGCGCTCCCAAATTAAGTGGTAGATGGTCTCTCTCTCTCCCCAGTGCGTGCATCTATCATGCGACCTCAGCTCCTTGTACACGGGGTACGTCTATACCGGTTATATAAATAACATAGTTTGAAGCCGCCTCCACGGGACAGCGTCTGTATTATATACTTTTAGGCCTGGTGTGGCTACCAGCCTACATCCAAATTTGTAATGGTCAGCAATTTCACCGTAACTTTATAGACGCTCTTCTCTCCCAAGGAGCTAGGGGGGCTCTATCTACACGGAAGTAGAGAACTCGGGCTAGCTCATGAGCCACCTCGTTACCGGGTACGGCGGCGTGTGCGGGTGTCGAACTGAGCTGAATTTTCCTATCCAGCGGTTGTTGCCTAAGATGGGATGTGTCTCGACTTGGAGCCCAATAGGCTCTTGCGGGTTGGGGATGGGCAGGTGCACTCATCTGTCCTTGATGACTATCAATTCGGACTTCGTAGGGTAGCATGTGAGCCCGTTCGTCTGTTCAAAGGCCTAGACTCTGTCGAAACCTCCTTATAGGAAGCTTTGGATTTCCCCGTCTGAGCCGGAGTTGGTCCAGAAGGTAATGTCATCGGCATAGATTGTATAAAGTGGAGTATGTCTTCCAGGAATGGATGGAGATATAGGACTGCTCCTCGGGGTATTCTTCGGGTGCCTAGGGTGATCTCGCTGAGGAGGTCTGCGATGTGTAGTTCTGCTTTATGGTTGTGAAAAAAGTCTCCGATATAGTTGTAGGTGCTGCTGCCTGCATTCATTTGTGAGAGGTTTGCCAGGATGGAGGCATATGACAAGTAGTCGAAAGCCTTGCTGACGTCTATGCTTAGGCAGGTTCGTGTAGCTCAGATGGTGCTCGGATCGAGGATATCCTGTTGGATTTGCCACATAATGACTTGGGTGGAGAGGTAGGTCCTGAGACCGATCATAGTGAAGGGAAAAGGTCCCCTTGGTATACGTGACTGTGAAACCTATTGAGTATGGCGTGTTCAATGGCCTTTCCCAGGTAGGACGTGAGCGAGATGGAGCGGAGGTTGCGCCGCTGTATCGTTTGCCTGGCTTACGTATGAATATCATTTTGGCATGATTCCAGGTGTCTGGAAGGCTACCTTAATGCCAGTGTTTTTTGAAGAGATCCGTGAGTGCCTCGATGGACAGATCGTCGAGGTTACGGAGCATCTTGTTGGCTTTGTGATCGTCACCGGCAGCCGCGGCGGTTTTAATATGGTTGTGGGCGGCGTGGAATTCTGCTGCCGTGATGTCGGCATCCATGCTGGGGTTCTGAGCCCCCGTCTAATCTTGAAGGGATGGGGATTTCAGTGAGTATTGATGCAGTTGTCTTTCACGGTGGCGAGGAGTTCCTCATTTCTTCCCTGAAAGGCGTGTATGACGCGGGTGATGTTCTTGTGAGATGTATATTTGATACGAGTTGGGTCTAGTAGATTTTTGAGCGCGAACCACGAGTTTTTGCATCCTAGCTGGCCGTTAAGATGGCCGAGGGTTTGATGAATTGCTCCTGACTGATTTTGACGGAGTAAGCTTCGATCTCCCACTCGAGGAGAACAAGACGGAGCTTGAGGGGTCGATTGCGTTTTTGGCGGAGCGCAAAACACACAGCACACGTAGGGAAGGAACAAGCAAGGCTAAATACACTATGCCCGTGTTCCGTCTTATGTGTTCCTCCCATATGTGTGGTGTGTCGTTTGCACTAAACGAGATGAATTTAACGGCTTTAAGCCAAGTAGCCCATCAGTTAACTCGTCCTAGCCGAGGGACACGCGAAACAGTTTCTCTTAAAGGGCAGCGCAGGGGATTTTTCGAAACTTTTTAGGTGATAACCACAGCACATTCCTTGCGACTCCCTTTGTTATCGTAAAATAAACAGTGTTTGTAAATACCAAGTATAAGTATTTCAAAAGATCCAGAACCAGGAAACTAAACCTGAGTTTCAACGAAACGATGACATCACGAGAAGCTGCCCTGTAACATCACGTATACTGTCCCAAAAAATATATCATGTACCTTTAATTGTCTAAACTGGCGACTGCAGGCGAGAGCTTGGGTCACTATTTCTCTGAAATGACCAGAAGCCAGCTCTAAACATTCATTGCTCGCCAAACGCAGTGCATATATCGATGGTCGTGCGTCCGTTGGCATCACACGCATAGCTTCCCTGTGTGTGATTTTGCCCCAGAATGGGAAATGTTAGAGTTAATTTCCGCAGCAACAAAACACCGCCATTCTGCAAAACTTGGATAGCCCCAGAGATTCATGAAGGCTATACTGAAGTACCGCAGATTGGAGGAGTCACTGGAAAATTGCTTGCGAAAACATCCTCAGGTGGCACCGCCATTTGCATTCAAATTTACGATGTTTTTTTTTTCGAAAGGTTTTTATTAAATCTTAGCGTATAAACGTAATGGTTATGGAAATAAAAAGCGCGGATGTTCAGATATAAAAGGTTTGATACTTTAAAAAATCCGAAAGCTGCAAGGTAGAAACTTGTGCGAGTTGAATACGGGTCAGGTTCACGGTAGCGCAAAAGACCAAGACCAAAGCAAGAAGCAAGACATGACACGAGTGCTATTTCGTAACTGAATGTTGGAAGAACACGGAATGTAAAAGGACCTTGTGGGAAATTTTTCTGAGAAGAAAAAGATTGGGACCAAAAAGATAACATCAATATCACTGGTCAAGATGTTCAACTGAGGAAAAAAGCTGACTAACAAGACACATGGTAAACTATCTTGAGACAACCCTTTCAAGATCAAGAAACATCAGGAGAGCGCCTGTTTCATGCGTGGTCTAGATATGTTAGTTATTTGGTGGTCAGGGTAAGGGATGCTGTGCTTATACATGATTATCTATTCCTGAAATGTACAAAGCATCAATAATCTCGCACGCAATTTGTTTCGCATGCGTTCTTAATATTTGTGTTTGGTAACAAAGCGGGCTACAACTTCTACATTCCCGCAGTGGTCAGCCAGATGTATAGACTTTGATCCTGAGAGCGATCTTGGTAAAATAATGTCCACCGAAGAAGAAAAATGATTACAAGACAAAAACAAAAAGGTGGTGCTGCCATAAAACACCACCTCTCGCGCAATTTGAGCAATGTATCTGGCTAAGCGCTCTGATGCCCGAGTAATTTTTTCGGCTCTTAAGAAGATCACAAAAGTTTGAAATACCCAGAAATTCTGGAAAAAAGCATTTTTGAGCGGGGAAGACTTCATGAACGCAATTTTTTCATATATTATATTATTTTACTACAACAATCAATAGACCTGAAGATCACCCGATGACAGTCTTGTATTACTTTTTTCTATTCACGTTTTTGGTATCGCCAAGAGCGTCCCCCATTTGTTTTCTATGGCAGTCTGAACTCTTCAATGCGATCGATGGGGACACTTTAAAAGAAATATTTTCCTACATATCATAATTTTGGACAATATTCCAATTTTCAAAATTTTAACCCAAGAAAGCTGGACATGGCCCTGGTGAGCAGAAAAACAACCATTCGGAGCAGACCAAAGAGAGAATGTTCTAAAACATTTTTTTACGGAGGGTTCGTTTCTTGCAAGACAGGCATTGTGTATGAACTCCAGATTTCCTGTCGCAAGACCTGCTTAGGACAAACAGAACGTTGTCCGAAAGTGCCACTTGTAAAACACGCATATTCGCTGCCAGGGTCATAGTCTTCACATATTGCTGACCACTGCCGAGAATGTAAAGGTTGTAGCCCACTTTATGGGCAAGCTGAAACATACAGCAACGCGTAAGGAACGACTTTCACGCGAGATTATCGAGGCTTTTCACATTTCTGGGCAGGGAATATCTTGTATAAGCACAGGATTCGTTACTCCGTCTGCCAAAGAACTAACGTATCTATACCACATGCGAAACTAGTTCACCTCTATTTTTTCTCTAGATTGTGACACCATTGTTTTCAAGATAGTGTAACACGTGTCTCGTTAGTCAGTTTTTCTCCTCAGTTGACCACCGACCTTGACCACCGACCTTGATGTTGTCTTTTTGGTGCCTACCTCTTTCTTTTTGTAATATTTTTTAATCAGGCGGGTTTATATTCTGTTATCTTTCAATAAAGATTTAGTGGCGAAATAGCGCTCGTGTCATCTTATATTTCTTCATGTTGTCCTCGTTGTTGCGCCATCATCCCCATGAACCTAAGAGAGCCCGATGATGCGCGCACTGACTTTTTATTACTTATAAAGACTCCATTTGCAATGAAAATGTCTTTTTCATTAACACAGAATGCTCTGGCGATGTAGACAAACTTCTCATTGTTACTGTTACCATGTAGACAAACTTCTCACTGTTAGTTTTAAGTCAGGAAGCTCTTTGAGTTCCTGCCCTCATTCGTAAGAGACTCCTTCTAACTCCGTGTAAGATGGGCGGTTGTTAATTTTAGACATTTTAAGCACCCATTTTAGTTCGAACGCGTTCATGTAGCGGCTTTGCCAGCATGCGCCAGCTGACGGAGAAACGGCGAGAGGTTTTGCACCGCAGATTGGATCAGAATTTCACAGATGGCGCTTGCGGCTGCATAATACGGAACCTGGATGTCCGCTTGCTTCCGCTTTCAAGGTGGGAACGATGCAAGGACACCCTTTGTTGCACCCAGAACTGCCGATTCCCCTCGCGGCGGCATGCTGGGCCCCACACGCTGGTCGCATACTGCGCGTTGTGCGTGTGGCGCGGATTCTGAGGGGTTGCGTGGCATGATTAGTACATAGTTAGTACATAGGACATGATTAGTACATAGTTGTTTCGCTCTTAGCGCCGTGGCAGTAATCTTTCAGCACCACTGAGTGTGCTTTATGCACGACACAGGCGCTCCGACTACACGGCAATCGAAAGGTTACCCGGACTGCTCCGTTCCGCAGTCACTGGCTGCACTGTGAAAGGACAGCTGTTATTAGACCTTCCTCCTAGGTGTGATGTACAGTATTGAGGTCGCTGAATTCTGTAGAATTATTCACCATTCGTTGTTCGAACGTAAAAACTGTTCATAGGGTCCTAAATTTCTGGGGTCTGCCAGGCGCGAGGAGGATGACCTGCCAAATAACACTATTTATGCGTAGTTCACACCCGATTTTTCTGCGTTCCCTGCGACCCCTTTGTCTGATTACTTCCTAATTGTGGAGAATTCATAAAGTAATAGCGAATTTCTCGTCCTTATCAGACTGCTCTCGGTCTCAGACTAAATGCCCAAATTTTCCCGGTGTGTTCCCTTAGTAGCACGCTCCCCAACAAAACGCACAGTTGAGTTCCCCTCTGGATGGTGCCTAAGCTAACGAAGGGGAGTGGAAACAGCGCATGCAGTGCTTGAGCTTTGCTTGAGCAGAACCGCCTGCTCCAGTTTCCTGGAGACGCTGGTTTACAGCCTCCCTGGATAGTTCTTAGGCAAGGGAATGGATCTGTATGTATACGGGATAGCTGGAAAACCACTTTTGTCGCAAAACGCGCAGCAAGACACGGACGAGTGAACATGAATGACAGACAAGTTCTCCTCTTCGCTGTCGTGATCAAGAAAGCCCCTCCCCCTGAACAAAAATAGAGCTTTAGGACCTACCCAGAAGCACCCGTGACAAATTTACTGATGCGGCTGCATGACACCAACGAAAGGAGCCTTTTTTCCCAAGTAGTGGTTCATTTAAAAGCAAGTTAAGAAAACGAATGCTGAATATATTTTTTTAGACTTTGCAAAGCATTTTATAAGGTTTGCCATAATTACGACCTCATAAAATAAACCAATTAAGCATAGATCCCAGTGCACTGAAATGTATTGCATGCTTTGTATCTAACAACTCTTAGATTGTTAGTGCTAATGGTTGTAAATCTTCTTTTGCCAATGTGCTTCCTGGCCCAGCAAAGGGTCCACTTCTGTGTCTTCTTTATATTGTGTGTACTGTAATGAGCTTCCCACCCCAATAAAGTTAATATTTACTTCTGCGCAGATGTCTGCGTCGTTGCTTGTCAAAAACAATAATATTCTGCAAGCTGACGTTAATTCTATTGCTTGGTGTAATATATGGCTTGTGAAGCTGAACATTAACAAATTTAAGGTTAAGCTCCTCTCAAGGATAACTATTGTACGCGCTTCATATTACTTGAATAACTGCCCCTTGAATCGATAAATTCATACAAGTATCTTGGGTACGTATCACCGCTAACCTAACGTGGTCGCTTCACATTCAAAACATAATAAACAATGATAACTTTAGTGATAACCGCATGAGGATCGGACGAATTTTTTTTAAAGGGACCCAGAAAGGGGGTCTCAATAAAGGTGCGATATGTCTGGGATGCTAAAAGACGACAGTTCATAATTATCCTCCCACAAGAATTATTTTAATGCGTTTTGTGGAAGCTGAGTTATATGCAGACAAAATTTGAACTTCCGGTTCTTCGCGCCTTTCCCTCTCCTCTCGCACGCCAAAACGGCGGCGCTCCTCCGTCGGCCCCACTCACGCGACCCCCCCCCCCCCCCTTCCCCATACCCCCGCCGGCTGCGGCGCGCGCGGAGTGGCCGCGGCCGCTGTAGCGAGTGACGTCTGAAATAGTTTCGCGATGTGAACCAATGATAACCTCCGTCTGCTTACGCCATTTGCAAGACGTGACGTCGTCTGCCAGGTTTTCGTGCGAAAGTCCGGCACCACGCGTCGCCGCGAGGTGCGAAAGCGGGAAATTTTAAAATGTATTATAAATTTTCCGCTCGCTTCCGAGGTCTGGTACGCGGCATGGACGCTCGGTGGCCTGTACTCTACATAGTGCGAGCAAGCATTTTAAAGCCAAGCTCAAACACCTCTTTTTGTGGCCCTTTAACTACGAAGTGTCTGAGAAAGCCGTATGGTCTTCCTTTGTAGACGTATACCGCTGCGCATGGATTCAATTTCCCGGCGGAGCAAGAATCCGCATGTTAGCATCACGTGATATGGCGTCGTGCCCGCGACCCCGCGGTCTGGTCGAGGGTCTCTGCGACATGATGTTGTGTCGCAGAAATTGATCAGCGAGCGACTGCCCCGGAAGTGTCGCTGGCGAGTTCTTGGGGGTCCCCTTCCATGAAGAGTCGGCTTGCGTATGTCGCGCCGCGACTCGCCGGTATGAACGCGCCTTAGCTCCGATTCACTGCTCAAACATCCCTTGGAACCACCATCTCTTGGCAGGAGACCAAATTTGAGGTATTCCACGCGTTATCGGAATTTTTCTATTCGAAACTGCTGACCGCCGCTTTGCGCTCAAAACAGGCGAACGTAACAGCGGGATGCAGCATGTTGCCATAGAGAGCGGTGACTTCAACATGAAAGCGGCGCTGTTCGTTGAGTCAAAATACTGCATGGTTAACTGCTTTGTCAGGAACTTTCATTGCATTTGTTTCTTACGCGTTTCGCATATAATACGCGCTGTAGCAATACGACCCACTCAAACACACAAATGACAGTCCCAGACCAGGATTTTTTTTCTATTTACTACACATGCATGTTGCACCAGTAAATCGTGTGAATATGCATAAAAAATGTAATTTACTTTTTACTTATTTATTTACAATACCCTCAAAGACCCACCAGGGGTATTAAATAAAGGGGGAAACATCATTATGCACTCATAGAGAACACGCAACACAACACGGCAGACCTATACAGATCATAAAGCAACACAAAAAGCATCATAGTTATTGATAGACGCTACGCCTTTCGGCAGCTCGTTCCGAAGTTTAATAGCTAAAAGCAAAGGTTAAAATTTGAAAAAGTTAGTCCTGGCGTACGGTAAATATATTTTGAATGGGTGGTCGGTGCTCTGAGATATATGCGGAGGTGGGAGAAGCTCTTCGAGTCGGAGTGTGGTGATGCTGTGATAGAGTTTTAAAAAGTGTTGAAGCAAGGAATTGCGTATTCGTTGGAGCAATGTTCGAAGATTCAGCGAGTTTCGGAGCTGTGTAGTACTTTCGCGAGTGTAGTTGCTTGTTATAAAACAAATCGCACGGTTCTGTAATGATTCGAGTGACTGCGTAAAATAAGCTTGATGCGAATTCCAAGTAGTAGAGGCATATTCCAGGTGCGGTCTGACTAGAGTGTTGTACACTATAACCCTTGTTTCAGGTGTAGCCATGCAGAGAGTTTTTCGAATCAGTCCAAGTGTTTTACTCGCCTTGGTGGTGGCGTATTTAATGTGCTGACCTCATTTTAAGGTAACTGACATTATACGACACCGAGGTATTTAAACTGATTTACCCGCTCAATGGGAGCGTTGTAGATATTATAAGAAAATGATACGTTGTACCAACGTGTAGTGTACGGACGTGCAGGACAGCCTGCAATCTATCTTTCGAAAAATTCTGTATCCATTTTAAAATGTTTGCATTGAGATTAAATTCCCGAAGTTTAACAAGTAGACGGCGATAAGGAACTCGGTCGAATCATTTCGAAAAATCAATGAACACGGTATCAGTCTGACCTAATGATTTAATATTATTGATGAGTTCGAAAAGCTGTGTTTGACAGGATTTCCCTCGCAGAAAGCTATGCTGGTTAGGAGAACGCAGAATGTTATTTACCAAGTGCTCCATTATATTACTGTACAGAATGCGCTAAAAAATCTTACATGAAATAGACGTTAATGATATTAGTCTATAATTACAGCAGTCACCGCGATCGCCGGATTTGTAAATGGGGATGACGTGGGCGAATTTCGTGTCACCGGTTAGAGTACGCTCATCTATAAATTGCTGAAATAGCTAACTTACAAAGAAAAACGGATCAATGTAGAGCAGTAACTTCAAGTAATTTTGTGGATATACCGTAGGGACCAGGACTCAATTTGTTAGAAAAACAGGGAATGTTATTTAAGACCTCCTATGGAGACACGACCAGATCCAGCATTCTAGCATACTGTGAATGAGGAGATATATGAAGGGGGAGTGTTATTTTCAGTAGTAAATACGCTGGCAAATGACATATTAAGGTTGTTAGCAGTCTCGAGTGAGGACAGCAGGCGCTCTCCGTCCTGTTGACTAGGCTGAGTTTTAGACTTGCTAGGGTCGACGTTTTTCCGGAAATATTTGGGATTAGTTTTGTAGCGATAGCTACATTACAGTAGCTTACAGTAGCATTACAGTACGTGACCATGGCGCAGCCGCCATGGTCTAGTGGCTAGTCACGTGTTTGGTCACGTGGTGCGGAGCAGCTGCTGCGGCCGGCGGCGCGGCGCGCCGGCGAAACCGTGCTGCAAAAGCTGTGCGCATGCGCCATGTCAAGTAGCACGGAGAGGAAGGAGGAACGCCCAGCGAAACGGAGCGGCGAAAGACCGACTTTGCACTTGGACTAAGCAAGTTCCACTCTGCCAGTTGTAGCTATCCCTTCACTCCAGGTTTAACCAGTCCTAAACCATCGCCAAGTTTTTAACAATTTATGGGAGTGTGTTACTGAAGACTGAAGGCTTAGAGGTCTTTATTTCCGCTTTAAAAATACGTGCGATACTTCTGCACCACTCTAGGTATCAGCCTTGTTTGTATGCATAGCAGTGCGATAAGCGCGTTTTTTTCGTTCTTTTAAACAATTAAGATGCCGGGTGAACCAGGCACTTTTCAGGTTGGGACAAATACGAAGTTCTGGGACATTATTTTGCGCACAAGATAATCTCCTTTAATAGAGACCAGTTATCCTCAAGAGAACAAGTTTCAAAGTCACGTTCTAGAGGTGAAAATTATTGTCAAGGAACCTACTCACTGCGGAGCCATTTGTTTTAGATTAATCGAAAGTATGTTTATGATGCGTTGATTTGTTGTGGAAATTGGCCCTAAATTGCTAACTAAACTAAATCCCCTGAATAATCTGATCAATCCCTAACAGCTCCTGATTAATCCCTCATAACTGCACAAATCATGCAGCGATGGCGTAGAGGTAGAACATCCGCCTCGCGTGCAAGAGGACCGGGGTTCAAATCCTGGTGCCGCGCAATTGTCCACCGGGTTTAAAAAAAAAAATCCGCGTGTCGATGGAATTGCATAACCAGGCCTGGAGTGCGGCCTTATCTCGGTGACCAGAACCGACAACGCACTCTCTCACCAGAGCAGGATTTGGCCACCCTGGTGTAGTACTTGGCCACAACTTCTATGATCAAACCAATTAACCCTCGGCCCTCAGTCCCCAACGGCTGCAGAGCAACTGACCACGGCGGCGGTCAGACCTGTGACGCAGCGGAGGGTGCTAAGAATCTCTGGCTCCGGACAGGCCGCCATTGTAATCTGAACCTGGCAACGTTTAACGCTAGAACTTTAGCTAGTGAGGCTAGCCTAGCAGTGCTGTTTGAGGAACTAGCGGGAATTAAATGGGATTTGATAGGGCTTAGCGAAGTTAGGAGGACAGGTGAGGCGTATACAGTACTAAAGGACGGACACATACTGTGCTATCAGAAGTTAGAGGATAGAAGAGAACTAGGTGTGGGCTTCCTCATTAATAAGGATATAGCCGGCAACGTAGAGGAGTTCTACAGTATTAACGAGAGGGTAGCAGATATAGCAATTAGGCTGAATAGGAGGTACAAGCTGAAAGTGGTGCAGGCCTACGCACCCACATCCAGCCATGATGACCAGACCGTTGAAAGCTTCTATGAGGACGTAGAATCAGCAATGAATAGAGTAAAATCGCAGTACACTGTACTGATGGGCGACTTCAATGCGAAGGTGGGCAAGAAGCAGGCTGACGACCACGCGGTAGGTGACTATGGGATAGGCTCTAGAAATAGCAGGGGAGAGTTAGTAGTCGAATTCGCGGATAGAAATAATTTACGGATCATGAATACCTTCTTCCGCAAACGAGAAAACAGGAAGTGGATCTGGAAGAGCCCCAATGGCGAGATTAAAAATGAAATCGACTTCATACTATGCGCTAAACCTGGCATCATTCAGGATGTGGCCGTCCTCGGAAGGGTGCGTTGCAGCGACCATAGAATGGTAAGGTCTAGAATTAGCTTAGACCTGAAGAGGGAATGGAAGAAGCTAGCGAAGAAGAAGACCATTAACGAGTTAGCCGTAAGAGGGAAAGCACAGGAGTTTAGGATAGCGCTGCAAAACAGATACTCGACATTAACTGAGGAAGATGATCTTGATGTTCATTCAATGCACGATAACCTGACATCAATAATTACGGAGTGCGCAGTAGAAGTAGGAGGTAGGACAGTTCGAAAAGATACCGGGAAGCTATCTCAGGTGACGAAAGATCTGATTAAGAAGCGCCAAAACATGAAGGCATCTAACACTACGGATAGAATAGAACTAACGGAGCTATCAAAGTTAATAAATAAGCGCAACGTAGCCGACATAAGGAAGTTTAATATGGAGAGAATCGAGCATGCTATAAAGAACGGAGGTAGCCTAAAAACAGTGAAGAGGAAACTAGGCATAGGTAAAAACTAGATGTATGCATTAAGAGACAAGCAGGGCAATGTCATTAGCAATATGGATAAGATAGTTAACGTAGCCGAAGAGTTCTACACAGACCTGTACAGTAGCCAATGTAATCAGAGCGCTAATGAGAAAGACAGCAGTGCACAGCAATGCGTCATCCCGCCAGTAACGAACGATGAAGTAAAGAAAGCCTTAGAAGCAATGAAAAGGGGAAAAGCAGCTGGGGAGGATCAGGTAACAGCAGATCTGTTGAAGGATGGAGGGGACATCGTGCTAGAAAAACTAGCCACCCTGTATACGCAATGCCTTATGACCTCGACTGTACAAGAAGCTTGGAAGAATGCAAACATTATCTTAATTCATAAGAAGGGAGACGCCAAGGACTTGAAAAATTACAGGCCGATCAGCTTACTATCCGTTGCCTACAAAGTATTTACTAAGGTAATGGCTAATAGAGTCAGGGCAACGTTAGCCTTTAATCAACCAAATGATCAGGCAGGCTTTCGTAAAGGATATTCCACAATAGATCATATTCACACTATCAATCAGGTCATAGAGAAATGCGCAGAATATAACCAACCTCTATATATATAGCTTTTATTGATTACGAGAAAGCATTCGACTCAGTGGAAACCTCAGCAGTCATACAGGCATTGCGTAATGAGGGGGTAGAAGAGCCTTATGTCAAAATACTGGAAGATATATATAGCAACTGCACAGCTACTATAGTCCTCCATAAAGTCAGCAATAAAATTCCAATAAGGAAGGGCGTCAGGCAAGGAGACACGATCTCGCCAATGCTGTTCACCGCATGTTTGCAGGAGGTATTTCGAGGCCTGAATTGGGAACAGTTGGGAATAAGAATAAATGGAGAATACCTAAATAATCTGAGATTTGCTGATGACATTGCCTTGCTGAGTCACTCAGGAGGTGAACTGCAAATCATGATCAACGAGTTAGACAGGCAGAGCAGATCGATGGGTCTAGAAATTAACATGCAGAAAACCAAGGTAATGTTCAACAGCCTAGCAAGGGAACAACAGTTCACCATTGGCAGCGAGAGCCTAGAAATTGTGCCGGAATACGTCTACTTAGGGCAGGTAGTGACAGCTGATCCGGATCATGAGAGGGAGATAACTAGAAGGATAAGAATGGGGTGGAGCGCATATAGCAAATTCTCGCAGATCATGAGTGGCAGTTTACCAATTTCCCTCAAGAGGAAAGTGTACAACAGCATAATCTTACCGGTACTCACCTATGGGGCAGAAACGTGGAGGCTAACGAAAAGAGTTCAGCTTAAGTTAAGGACCACGCTGCGAGCCATGGAAAGAAAAATGATAGGTGTAACTTTAAGAGATCGGAAGCGGGCAGAGTGGGTGAGGGAACAAACACGGGTTAATGACATCCTAGTCGAAATCAAGAGAAAGAAATGGGCTTGGGCAGGGCATGTAATGCGAAGGCAAGATAACCGCTGGTCTTTAAGGGTAACGGAGTGGGTTCCAAGAGAAAGTAAGCGTAGCAGGGGGCGGCAGAAGGTTAGATGGGCGGAGATTAAGAAGTTTGCAGGCAAAGGGTGGATGCAGCTGGCAAAGGATAGGGTTAATTGGAGAGACATGGGAGAGGCCTTTGCCCTGCAGTGGGTGTAGTAAGGCTGATGATGATGATGAACTGCACACTGCGCTTACATCACTGCGTTTGAAAACAATGATAACAGAACAATTATATCAACACTAATTGATGCTGCACCCGCAGTGCTTAGTGGTACTTGTTTTCGCTTTATGTAGCAAATACAAGCGCAACGGGTAGTGTGATAGTTTTGAATAGTGCGCAGCGCCTCTCGAACCCTACTAGAAATTTACGGCTACCCAGATTTGCTATTTGTCATACTATAGTTTTTCGATAGACTTTACGGCATCAGACTGCATGCGCAAATCACGACTGAATGCGTTCAATGAAGCTCACTCAATGCAACATGTGAGCACCAAATAATCCTCGATATTAAGGCTTATAGAGTCCACCTGCATATGGAGCAAGGAGGTTTCTTGTTTCAACTTCCCTCCTCCTTTTGCAGATGCACTGTATTAGCCTTAATATCAAGGATGTTTTGGTGCTGACATGTTGCATTGAGTGAGCTTCATTGAACACATTCAGTCGTAATTTGCGAATGCAGTCTGAAGGACGAGGGAAGATGAAACAAGACACTTCCCTCCTCCTTATGCAGGTTCGCTGTTTCAGCCTTATTATACGTTACCTGCGTTTTCGTTCTAATCCTTCATATTGCCATAATCAGTTCTTTATTTCATTCGTTGCTCCTTGCTTATTTTGTCATTTATCGCCACCAGCGCGCTGTCTTCACTTTAATCACCGCTCGGGGTCCGACCAGATATTTCTCGAAGGACCGTTATTGTGCATAACTGTTTCTACGACTTTCAAGATTGTTATCTATGCTTTCTGCGCCTGATCTCTGAGGTTCTTCGGCGCCTATAAATTTAGCGCGGCCGAGAGAGGCGGCGATTTTGATATTCGACTCCGTCGGTAGAAGACTGCTGCCAAGGACGCCGCTGAGTCGACACAGTTTTTCGGATCTTTGTGGGCACGAGTTCGCCTCAAGAAGAGTTTGAATGTGACTCCACGCAGCCTGCCTTTTTTTTTCTCCGCGCCATCGTCCGGGACAGTCGTCGCGCCCCTTCTACATCAGCAATATATCATATTATTGTTCGATGAGGCTTGTACTGAATAGAGTGCGCAGCTCGGCATATTTGCGTCCTCTGAGCTGAAAACCTTCCGCTCTGCCAGCTTGCAGAACTAGAATCTCGACACTCTATTTCAAATCAGTTTTCTTGATAGAGCTGTTTTCTTCTGAAGTGGTGAGGTCGCATTTCAAACAGGCTGAAGTCTTCAAACAAGGAACACACGCGCTTGGCGATCTTTTACACGGGATGCTTGCCGCCTTTCGCCCTTTCACTTCTTGTGCACTGTTATGTCCCTATCACCCATTTCACAACCTCACCCAATTATCAGGATAGCGACCTTCTTTCTCCGACGAAAATGATAAAAAATGGTGCGGAAATTATTTTGGACAGTTGTCTCGCCACCATTATTCAAGCATTCAAGCGTATTTGCATAGTTAATTTTTTTTCGAGTTCTTTAAACATTATTTTCCTATTTACTGTTCAAATTGGCTGTTTTGTAGCGATAGTTACATTACGGTAGCATTTCGAGCCCTCAGCTTGGCGGCGCCTCCACCCTGAGGCTGCGCCGCCACACTGTCACGTGGTTGGTCACGTGGTGCAGAGCAGCTGCCGGCGGCGTAGCGCCGTGGCTGACCGCGTGGTTCGTCAAGTGCTTGGTCACGTGACCAAGTTTCACTCGGCCAGGTGCAGCTATCGCGTCACTCCATGTTTAACCAGAGCTAAACCACCGCCAATTTTTTAGCTAGTTCATCAAAGGTTCCCGAGAAGTTGAAAGAAGTCTTAGCAATGGCAACACATTGCCACATAACCCCTCCACTAACACACCACGTCAAGAAAGATGTTATTTTTACCAGGTGTCCAGCGTTTTCGTTTCTCGCAGTGTTGTTTATCACGCCACCTAATTTAGACAACTTTGACACCTTAGCCCAAATTGGAGTTCGCGCCGACGAGAGTGGACCAGAACTCGGTGCTGCGCTAGCCCAGCAGCAGCAGGACCATAAAAGCATCGTTGCTGGCGCCAGCCGCCGTCTTTCCGCCGCTGATCTCGCCGACTTAACGTGAGTGCTAAGCTCTTGTTCGGGCTCTTGACCAGTTGTGCTCTTGAATGTCTCTTTGCTATTTTACCGTCTTGACCGGCTAGGAGACTCGCTAGGAGACTCCACGGGCCGAGCTAGTCGAGCTTTGTTCCTGCAGATGAATTAATTCACCCTCAAGCACAAGTGCGGGGGTATGCTCAACGCCGCAAACTGCTTGTCTAGTTAAAATGTCGAGTCGCCTTACTCGAGTGAGGGCGACATTTGAGCTTGCCTTTGCCTTTTCAGACTTTCTCAACCTCGCCTCAACCTATGCTGCGAGTTTTCTTCTGCAAGGTAACCTCCACTATGTTGCTCCACGGTAACTACTCAACGACCGAGACCTCTTCCTTGTGTCGAAAGTCGTCGCTGACTACTTCTGCCTGTGTTCCACCCTGCACCAACAATCAACCCCACCCCAGTTAACTTACTGAACGCCCCAACCGCATACTGCCCGATATGATCTCGGTCTCTCTGAGTGAATAGGACCCTGCTATACCTCATGTATAACGTTCGTGTCATTTCTTCCTGCAGAAATTCAGCCGAACTTTCGCCATTTTAACCTTTGTTTGGCCGGCATCTCACACTGCCCTTGGACACAGTGCTAACATCAGCTACTGCCTGATGTTAGCACTGTTAGCTCTCACACTAGCCGATATGGCGCGCCAAGTTGCCCGCGCATGCTTCTTCGCGTCGCAAGTCTTGCAGAAGTCGCTCTATGGCCGCGGGCTTTAGGAAGTCCACTTCTCGCCTGGCTCACTCGCCCTCACGTGGTGTCTTTCATGTCGGGCTGGAGTCCGTAAAACTCCTATCTCGTTACACGGGCTCCTTGCGTGCTCCGTGAAGTCGCATTTCCAGAGAAATCGGTCCTCTCAAATTTTCCGACATGGTCCACCTGCCCCACATTGACCGGCTCGCGTAATGCCCAGCAGGTCACCCGCTCTGAGTCCAGCCCAAGTACGGTGTTTTTTCTCTTCTTGCTCGCCTCTTCAGGCATGGCATGGCACTTCTACCGCCTGCTGATGCGTCACAGCGTTGAAAATGGACGAACTGCATGCTCTAGCGACTACCGATGTAGCTGCTCGGCCCCATTTGTGCAAGCTGCCCCTCTGCATGTACCTTGAATCCCCACTTTTTATAACATAATAGAGTTAAGGAGCTCGTGTCGCAGAATATCCGGCGTCGTTGTCGTCACCGTGTCGTTGACCGTGAGCGACAAATCCTAAGAGAAGCAACCTAGGAGATTGGTAGACCTTCTGGCTCACGTGACGTTGTGGCGTCAGCTTGTGAGCGAACTGCACACCGTGGCAAGTGGCAGTTAAATTAGAGATTAGTTGCGAGAGATAGCTGGGAGTAGCAATCTGGATTGCACAAGACACACCAATGTCCGCACCTGCCATCGCACGGCAGTGGTGCATCGGTTAACTGCTGCACCACTCCGCCATGAGTGGTATGAGGACTCCCAGGGATCTATGAATGTCAAGTAGAGAATGATGAATTCTGCACATATGGGCAATAAGCAAGTAGCTATGGCGCCATTTTCTTTCCATCGCTCGCTGCGTTGTCCTTAACTTGAGCTGAACCGCTTTCGCTAACCTCTGCGTTTCTTCCCCGTAGGTAAGATACAGCTGTTGTACACTTTTCTCTTGAGGGATATTTCTAAACTGCCATTCAGGATCTGAGAGGCCAGAAGCGGGCAGAGTGGGCGAGTTAACAAACGCAGGTTAATGAGATCCTAGTCGAAATCAAGAAGAAAAAATGGGCTTGGGCAGCACATGTAATGCGAAGGCAAGACAACCGCTGTTCCTTAGATGTAGTGGAGTGGATTCAGTTCGGCGTACCAGGTTAAGTAGACATTAAAGGGGCGTTGATGCCAAATATAAGTCTGCCTGTATCAGTGTAGCACAGCGTTATAATCATAAATGGACCACTCAAAGTGAAAACGGATATTCCATACTCTTTAAAAGAAAAAAAAAAGCTCTGTACAGGTGTCGCCATCAGCGGCCGATTTCAAAAGTGAAATGCGTGTGCGCCACTCATTGGGATGCAGATCTCTGAGGCTTGGCTACATCCCCAGTCACTTTAAAACGGCGCAAGTTAAACGATTATTTTGGCTACGGACACTACGAGGTTGAATCGACAGGAGAAAAAGTATTTAAACTCAATTTTTTGGCCAGAAATTTGTGTTTTGCTGTCTAACCAGCATCAATTTATCCAGAAAAAGGCAGATAATCAATCTTTTAACTGAGGACAATAGCTGGACGAAGGTGTATTCAGTGCCCATTTAACAACGAAGCTTTATCTGCAAACCTTTCATACACTTTTACGATTACAGAAATGGAATTGAGTGTTTTCAGTAATAAATATATGTGTTGCATGAACACACTCTAGCGATTTTGTTATGAATACAAGAAACACTTTGTTTTTCCGGTTTAATGACTACCCTTGTTTTGCAGCACCAACTGCTCTCTTTCATAGAAAGCCCCAGGCACAAACTTCGCACTGCTTACAGACTCCTGCACTCAATTCTACAATTATACGATGTGCATTCGGAGCGGTTGTTGTTCTTGGCGTGACCGCGTAATAACGTCTCCAGCACATTTCGTCACGCTGCAATGAGGAAACGCGGCCCACGAGCGAGTGAATGAAGCAATACCCTTGATCAAGGACGAAATAAAGAACGCACAGGAAAAATAAAAATGTTTTGCGAAATTCCAGCCACGACGGCCAGTACGACCTTCGGTAATCGTGCCGCTTCTTGCAATTTTCCTGCTTTTACTCTCTCCCGGATAGAGGCCCGCCGTATTACCGCGTTGGAGAGGTGCCATGTTTACGCGTAGCTGAACACGCCCCCTGAGAACGTAACCTCCTGAATTCCGTGATGCATTCGCCCTGCCAAATGGATAACAGCTGACCCCTGGGGTATCCCTTTGGTAATGGACCTATTTCACGTGGAAGGCGTAATAAGCTGCTTGACAACAGCGTTAAAACAGAATTATCCGCACAGACACGCCAAGGCATTTCGCAGGGGAGAGCGGTGGTTCACGCTACAGCGGCACCTGGCAGTAAGAGACGATAACCACAATTTTCCGCGTCGTTGCTGTTCTACAGCTTCAATCTATTTTGCGTCCAAGGTGCCGCTTAGCCCACGCAGCCCTCTCGTTACCACGCCAATGTGGATTCATGTGCAAAGTAACATTTGGGAAAGAAGTCTTTTAGTAAGTGAACTAAAAGAAAGCGACTTCTCTTGTGACAAGGCCAAACAGCAACAGCAAATAATTAATCAGTTCGAATCCATGATTATTTCAACATCGTGGTGTCGGGGGAGGCGTTGGGGTACACGCAAAAAGCCAAAGAGATGATCTACTGGGGATGTGTCCAACATGAATGTAAGGTTTGTTTTGTTTTTCAATTTGCGCAGCATAAAAGCCAATTCGCCCTTGCGTAGTACGAACGTATAAAAATTACATATAAGTATTGTGCAAGCACCATCAATGCACTAAACAAAATCAAGACGCAGTGAAGGTAAACGTTCGTACTTAACTAGATGGTCAGTTACACATTGCAATGGTTATGTATTCTGTTAACCAGTTTTTCGGGGAACAAGAAATCGAAGAGTTTAGAGACAATAGTGCAGGAACAACATATATGTACCCCACTATTTGAAATTATATCCAAGCAACAGGGTTTATTTCTTATCCGTGTAGTGGAGCACTCATGAACCCCCTTAAACTCCCGATATGTGCAAGGTAAGAAGACCCCTTGTCCTCAAATTTGGAGGCCTTTTCTTCTTTAGGGGTGCTGTAGGGGGACCACAGCACGGTTTATAAGCAAACACCGTCCCATGGTTACATTTTGTAGAGAAGGTATTAATCATCATCAGCTCGCTTAGGGTAAATCAGCATCACTTTATTATAAAAACAAATTCTTGAGATCCCATCACTCGCTCCTATCTTGCTTGTGCCTTCTTCATGCGTTTTATTACCACCCACAGTCCAGACATGGACTTCAAACAACACCTCTAAAGAGATCTTCCCGTTTAAATAATAATAATAATCAACATCATCATAAGCCTGACTACACCCACTGCAAGGCAACGGCCTCTTTCTTGTCTCTTCAATTAGCCCCCTCCCTTGCCTGCTGCGCCCACCCTATGCCAGCAAACTTTCTAATCTCATCCGCCTAGCTAACATTCTGCCGCCCCTGCTACGCTTACTTTCTCTTGGAATCTACTCCATTACCCTTAAGGACCAGCGGTTGTCTTGCCTTCGCATCACATATCCTGCCCAAACCCATTTCTTCCTCTCGATTTCGACAAGGATGTCATATACACGCGTTTGTTCCCTCACCCATTCTGCCCGCTTCCGGTATCTTAACGTTACACCTATCAATTTTCTTTCCATGGCTCGCTGCGTTGTCCTTAACTTAAGCTGAGCCCTTTCCATTAGCCTCCACGTATCTGTCCCGTAGGTGAGTACCGGTAAAATGCAGCTGTTGTACGCTTTTCTCTTGGCGGATATTGGTAAACTGCTATTCATGACCTGAGAGAACCTGCTATATTACGCTCCACCCCATTCTTATCCTTCTAGTTATTTCCCTCTCATGGTCCGTATCATCTGTCACTACCTGCTTAAGTAGACTTATTCCTTTACCACTTCCAGCACCTCGCTGCCAATTGGGAACTGCTGTTCCCTTGCTAGACTCTTGAGCATTACTTTGGTTTTCTGCATGGTGATTTTTAGACCCACCGTTCTGCTTTGTCTGTCTAATTTATTGATGATGATTTACAGTTCATCTCCTGAGTGACTTAGCAAGGGAATGTCATCAGCGAATCGCCGATTATTTAGGTATTCTCAAATAACTCTCATCTTCAACTGTTTCCAATTCAGGCCTCGGAATTCCTCCTGTAATCAGGCGGTGAACAGCATTGGCGAGATCGTGTCTCCTTGCCTGACGCCCTTCCTTATTGAAATTTTATTGCTGTCGATATGGAGGACTATGGTAGCTGTGCAGTTCCTATTTATATCTTCCAGTGTTTGGACATTAGGCTCTTCTGCACCCTGATTCCACAATCAATGTATGACTGCTTAGGTTTATACGGAGTGAAATGCTTTGTCGTAATCAATGAAGCCTATATATAGGTGTTCGTTATATTCTGCGCATTTCTCTGTCACATGATTGGCAGTGTCAATATGATTTCTTGTGGAATATCGTTTACGAAAGCTTGCGTGGTCATCTGGTTAACTGAAGACTAAGGTTGTCCCGATTCTATTAGCGAATACCTTAGTAAATACGCTGTAGGCAACGGACAGTAAGCTGATTGGTCTATAATTTTTCAACTCCTTGGCATCTCCTTTCTTATGAATTAAGATTATATTTGCGTTCTTCCAAGTTTCTGGTACGCTCGTGGTCATAAGGCATTGCGTATAGAGGGTGGCTAGTTTTTCTAGCACAATCTCTCGTCCGTCCTTTAACAGATCCGCTGTTACCTGATCCTCACCAGCTGCTTTATTCTTTTGCATTGCTCCTGAGGCTTTCTTTACTTCGTCTTTCGTTACTGGCGGGATGACGCATTGTTGTGCGCTACTGTCTCTATCATTACCGGTCTGATTACACTGGCTACTGTATAGATTTGTGTAGAACTCTTCGGGCGCATTAATTAGCTTATCTATATTGCTAATGACATTGCCCTCATTATCTCTTAACGCATACATCTAGTTTCCTTTTCATCGTTTTAAGGTAACCTCCGCTCTTTAGAGCATGCTCGATTCTGTCCATATTAAACTTACTTATGTCGGCTATCTTGTGCTTATTTACTATCTTCGATAGCTCTGATAGTTTTATTCTTTCTGTAGGGTTATACGCCCTCATGCTTTGACATTTCTGAGATAGCTTGCCGGTATTCTGTCATACGGTCCTACCGCCTAGTTCTAGTGCGCACTCCGTAATGATAACTGCCCGATTATCGTTTACTGTATGATTAAGATTGTCTTTCTCAGCTACAGCTGAATATCTGTTCGGCAGCGGTATCCTGAATTACCCTATTTTCCCTCTTACAGCTAGCTCGTTTATGGAGTTCTTTTTCACTAGCTTCTTCCGTTCCCTCTTCAAGTCTAAGCTAATTCGAGACGTTACCATTCTGTGGTTGCTACAACGCACCTTTCCGAGGACGTGCACATCCTAAATGGTGCCAGGTTGAGCGCATAGTATGAAGTCGATTTCATTTTTACTCTAACCTTTGGGGGTCTTCCAGGTCCATTTCCTGTTCTCTCGTTTGCGGAAAAAGGTATTCATAATCCGTAAAGTATTTCTGTCTGCAAACTCTGCTAATATCTCTCCCCCGCTATTCCTAGAACCTATTCGATAGTAGCCTACCGCTTTGTCGTCAGCCTGCTTCTTTCCCACTTTCGCATTGAAGTCGCTCATCAGTACAGGGTACTGTGATTTTACTTTGTTCATTGCCGATTCCACAATTCATAGAAGCTTTAAACAGTCTGGTCATTATGGCTGGATGTAGTCTTTAACTCGCATTTCACTCTGCACCCTTGAAATGAATAGTACATTCTTCCCAAATGCAATGATATGATGGAGTTCCCTACCTGCAAACAAGATAACGTGCACAGATAGAACCATATTCCGCGAAAACTGGAAAGTCACAATAGCTAATACGTCATTCCACTAGGACGAACTGCACTACCTGCCTTATTTCCGCTTTGTACATTTTCATATA
The DNA here is from genome assembly GCF_052857255.1 of Amblyomma americanum. Classification (NCBI taxonomy): domain Eukaryota; kingdom Metazoa; phylum Arthropoda; class Arachnida; order Ixodida; family Ixodidae; genus Amblyomma; species Amblyomma americanum. The sequence goes on along the minus strand of NC_135502.1, from coordinate 101,062,120 downwards.
TTCTTTGCTGTAATTTCTGCATCGTGTTGCAATTTTTTTTCATTTTGTCTTGCTTGTGTGCGTTGCATTATCTTTTCTTTCCTCTTTTTTTGATCTTGTTCAAGAAATATTGAATATGATAACCTGCCTCCCGTTCTGTAATGCCTCTGGGGCCTTAAGAAGAGAATGAATGAAATGAAATATGAAAAGTGGTTCTTGTTAGACCTGCTGGATTTGTAATAATAATGTGTTGTAGAGGTATTTTACAGGTGTGATAAGTAATGAGTTAAAGACTGTGATGAAGGCGCATACTATGAAGCTCTCGCTATTATGAAAAATCCCTTTTTGGTAGCTGCTTTCATTTTCGAGTGTTCTATTTAAAATGTTGTTGGTAACCAGGTGACATTATATAAGAGTGGAATAAAACAACGAAATATATATTAATACCTCAAGCCTATGAGCCGAAAAGAACCGCAACCCAGATAAAATTTCTACTACATTGAAAAGTTTAGCTACGAGATTATCGGCTCAATCAGTCCTTACTTAACAGGAAAAAAACTTGAGGATGCGGGAAGAGGAAGCTCTGATGAGCTTGACTAGCTTGTGGACCCTATCTAAGTAGGACAATAGCAGCGGCGGAAATAATACCAAGAGCAAGAAAGAAGAAAGTTACATGCAGAAAGAAAAAAAGTGCTGTGAACAACCAAATACACTTGACGGCAACCAAAAATAACTTCTATGCATGAATGTTATCATTGATTAGTTACATGGAATAGAAATTGGACGTAAACTAGATATGATTATCTCAGAGATTCGTTCCTTGAAATGTCACATGAAATAGAAAGTAGACATGAATTGTGATTATCGCAGGGCAAGATCTCTTAAAATGTAAGACTGAGATTCTTTGGGGACACACTTTATATTTTATTCCACGGAAGTCCTAAAATTGGGCTATATTCCGGGGTTTATTCTTCACAGCGGAATGTAATAGCGTTAGTTTTTTGGACATTAATTAACGCGACAGCGTTAAGTGTCAGATTCAGCGGATAAACCGGCTTCATCGTCGTTGTCAGCGGCGTGAGCGAAAAATCTCCAGCGAAGTTATATATGTAGGTCACACAGGTAAAGTGACCTTTAGTGGTCACCGCAACCTGTCCACTCAATTATTACCAAACTGCCCATTGTGGCAGGTCGTAACTTAATGATTAGTCGCTAGAGGTTACTCTATAAAAGCATCCTGGGTCTCACAAGCCCCACCGGCGGCTGCGTTTGAAATGGCCACCTGCAGGGGCAGTGGCGCATCGCTTAATCGCTGCACCACTGCGCCAGTAGTTGTACGAGGACTACCTGCGGTCTACGACAATATGTAGAGGACGAGGAATTCTGCATTTATGGACAAAAGCTCATTAACGCTATCGCGTCGTACCTTTAGACGGAGCTCAATTGTCCCGTACAGTTTTTTGACTCGGTGTATTTGCTCCAAGTTAGTAGCTGATCTAGCACCTTGTTATCCTTTTGTTCCGGCTTATGTACTCTTAATGCAGTAAAAAGACTAGTCGCGTCATCCAGTTATATATTACATGCCATATTTTTGTTTGTGTTAATTACGTCATTTAGTACACATTAAACTGCAAGGCTCCAAGTTTAATCTCATGAGGGACGCCTGTGCAAATCGGTCACGGGTCTGATGGAAAGCCATTAATGGTTACCTTTTGCTGGCAGTGCTGAATGTATGTTTGTTATGAACAACACATAAATTGATTATGATCAACTTGTGCCGGTAGACTTAGTTTCGCCCTTCAAAGTAGTCTTCTAAATATGAAATATACAACAAAACTGCTTAAACTCGTGAGCACTTATAGAATAAAATTTGAAAGCTCTTATACTTCTTTTATAACATGTATAAGCAGATGACCTTTGTAACGTTCAGTTTGTTAACAAGTTTCGTATCGAAGAAAGCGGCGAATTAATTTTCTAGATCCCTAACTTAGAGATCACATTTCTTTTCCAAATGTGCATTAGTATAAAACGAGGGATTTGAATGCAAAACAACTGTTGTCGTTAGTCTTGTTAAGGTTATAACGCCTCATTCATGAAATATGAAAGCTATATTTGATAACACGTATTCTGGCAGTACTGTATTTCATTGCTTCCTTGTAGGTACATGCAAAATTTGATGGTGACGTTTTCATCCTTCAAAGAAGAAAATTGAATTTATTTTCAATCAGAGATCGATGCGTTTTACTTAAAATGTACAGGTTGCGTTGTAGCGGGCGCAGCACCAGGCTGTTGGAAGAGTCAAAATTTTCCCAAAATTAACCTGATTTACGAAAAAAAAATCATTTCACGTGACGCTAGTTTATGTACCCTGTGGCGAACCCTCTCGCCTATGGTTCACGTAGTGCCCAGAATATGACAGCTAGCTAGGAATTTTGTTTAGCTTGGACAAATATATCTGCAAGGGCACTAACCCACGTGTTTTTTATTACAGATGTCGTGGAAAGTGTATGCCACTTGTTTTGTGCCTCAGAGAAGTGGTGGTTTACAAACGAAGTCAAGATGTAGGAATTCTTGGTGCTTTGGGACCAGATCTGAAGGCGCCTCGAAGACGGCACGGAAAACCATCTCCAATCATTTGGAATTTTTTTTGCTGCTTAGCCCTGCAGAGAGATGTTAATGCGCCACGGTATTTCCCGCTGTCTGTTGGCGCAGTACCTTTTCAATGTCTTACATTGCAGAAATAATATCATTCCTTCTCGCACTGGAAAATTCGGCGCATGATGATCCCGACTTGCTCACCGACTTCATGACCAACTCAGTAACTTGCTCAGATCTTAGTATTGCGGTGACTTCGAACTTGCTTTCTTTATTCATTTCGAGATGGCGCAATTGTATTAATTGTTCGTTAGATGTGGTTATGCCCAAGTAGCTGCGGCGTTGTGCCACCAACAACGGGGACACATATTTACATATGGCTAAGATGGTAACGTGTTTACTAGGACTGAAGAGGAGATCACGTGAAAGCTGAGATTTTTATTGTTCTGTTTAACTCACTTTTGTCATAAGTCGTTCCAACCATAACTTTTGCATATTTCCCGATGTGGCCTGTCGATTTCGTAGTAGAAAGTTATTACCTAATTTTTTAAACGTTCTTGCTGTAGACAGTGCCAGAGCAATGATAATAGTTATTTAATTAAGGAACCCTTCAGTTCTAGTCGCTCTCTGTGAGCTTTAGGCAGAAGTTTACGCAAGAAGGCCAGATTCAGAAACCCAGCAAAAGGTTTTCTTGTGCAATAGATAACGTATGAAGGCGATCTTC